>NW_022199997.1:780-140252 GCF_009176525.2 Contarinia nasturtii | reverse complement strand
AGAGAGAGAGAGAGAGAGAGAGAGAGAGAGAGAGAGAGAGAGAGAGAGAGAGAGAGAGAGAGAGAGAGAGAAACATACAAAACAATAGGAATAAAAAAGAGACGAGCTGAAAGAATTAAAAACTTTTCCCAATGAAATGGAAACAAAATGGAAAAAGAAAAAAAACTACGACATCAGCCCCGCGAAACAAGGATTCAAACAACAACAATCACATCAAACACATCAACATCAACTCAAACAAAGGAAACTATTACAATGCGAATTTTACTTTTGCTCTTTCCCCTCCATCCTCCGCACTTTATATCGGATTTTTTTTTCTCTTTCGTGTTGCTTGCCTTCACCCTCTCTGTCTGCATCTTGTTAATTTTTCTCGTGTATCCTCTTGCCGTTGTGTGTCGTGCATGAAATGGATTTAAACACATTGAAGATGTGCTCTCTTTGTTGTAAATTTTGGATAAATTCGCGTTTGTGATTACACAAAAGTTCAAATCTAAAACTGAAGAAAATAATACGAATCGAAAAAAAGAGAAAACATTCACTTTTGTTAAGTTTTCAGTCTCGATCAGTTAGATGTCGTAGTTGTTGGCTTGTTGGCATCGTCTCTTCCGTCATTCGGTGCTGTTCACTCTCAAAACTCTCTATTGACGTATCATCATTTGATTCGATGAAATGCAAGCCAAACTATGCACGGAATGAGTAATAAGGCGCGTTCTCCACGCGCGCGTGTGTGTGTGTAACTTTGTATTATGTTAAATTATGGCAAGCATCTATCTGTTCAATGCAAATCCCTTTTTGAAATAATTCCCATTCATGATTGAAAAATCCTACTCTTTTGTCTTCCTGTTGTGATATGCTAACGTGAAATATACATAGCGATTTTCCATATCAACTATTAAATCCATCGATGGATGGATAGAGTTAGTTTTATTTATCCTGCGTTCTGGTATTATTGATATAATCTCTTTGGATTTTTTTTTCTCTTTTGTGTGTACTTCTGCTTGCTTTGTGATGTCATGATGCGATTACATTTTCTTTCTTTCTTCCCAAAGTGTATCTTTTGATGATGGTAACAATTTTAACTATTCCAGAAAGTGTACTTTCATTTGATTGCACTTTTTGAAGTTCTTTGATATGCGTGCACGTGATGGGGATGCATCGGCAAATATTTGCATATTTTCCATGTGAAATTACACTAACGTTCGTTTGCCATTTTTCCCATTTTTGATGATAGGAAATTCATCAATCAAGTGGTTCGATGGTCGTGCCATTGCCATTTCATCCGACCAGCGGATGTAATATACCACATGAGAAAAAGATAGAAAATGATGCGTAAACAATTCCAGTGGACGAAAGAAACGTAAAGGAATGAATGAAGTTGGGAATGGATAAACAATTCGTTTGTTTTTATTCCATATCGATCACAATCGAATGTTAGAATAGTTTGCTTTCATTCGACACTTCAAATAAACGATTCAATTTATTACGAAAGTTTTCCATATTTTCCAAGCGAACTACATTCGTTGCGTGCACCATACACTGCTGTATATCGTTTGTGTTTTTTTTTTTATGAATGAAATAAAATTGTTCATCACAATCAGTGGAAAACAAAGTAAAGTACGCAATGAATATACACATGTACATTTCCACAGTGTTTGGTGCAGATATCGTTTTGTTTTTCATTCTGTGCTCATCGGTAGCGCCGCAAGCAGAAAATTTTAATTGCATGTGTCAAACGGTATGTCATTATCAGTGTGATTTATCAGTTGCATCTTTAGTTGTCGGGGAGTTAATATCGCGTGCCACGTATGCATTTACACATGGAATGCAGATGTATTTGAATAAAGTTTAATATCCCACATTTTTTTATTTGTCGGTTTTCTGTTTTTATGTTTCGCTCGTATCGTGCAAATGCATGTATAGCTGCTATATATGGAATGGAGTAATTTGTATTATTACCTCGACATATCATTCGTACCTTGTTTAACAGAATTTGCGAAACAGATTTTGCTTTGCATTAAATTTAATGAAATGTTAACAAACTTGAGTCAATTGTTTGCAGGTCAATTAATTTAATTATTAGCAGTCACATTGAGTTATTCGTTATTGAATAGGCTATGTCAAATGCAATGAGCTTTGAATCTCAATGGTACAATGGTATTACCACTACTTATCATCAAACATCTCAAACAGGTTCTCTAACTCGATGGCTCTCTCGCCCGCTCGATGCAATAATATTGAGAAAGTTTTCGATTCATTGTTTCGAAATTGTTTTGTAAATCTTGGAATGCAAAATTTTCTCAATAATAATAATTTTCATAGTTGATGAGGCGAGGAGTGAGGGCGAAGGAAGGAAGGAGAAGGAGGATATATAGATAGATTACTTTGCGCATTAATCCTTATAAATTATCTCATAATAATAATAATTTTGTAATGTTCGATGAATCCGCTTACTGCGGTTGAATGTAATTTTATCAGGGTTTGCAGGAGCTATAAGCTGAATAAGAATGTATTTCGTCATTCATGTTGTGATTTCGTTGCTATATTGCGCTATCACCTTCGTCATCGTCGGCTTGTGATCGGTATATGTACGGGAATATGGGATGCATTTTTGGACTGCAACAGCGACGAATCCAACACATCCACCAAAGTCATGATGCAATCACACAAATACAAATGCGGCAAAATTCATGCGGCAGATTATACACGAACACCGAAAATTACATTTACACATATGCATGTACACACGCGCACCAATACAATCGAAACGAAAATGCACCGGGATGGACATTCTGAGAAAGAGTCTGACGTCGTCGTCGTCGTAGTCGTCATCGCGTATTGCTTCCGATAAAATATACGTAGTTACTATAAATAAAACGCATCGACATTTATGCGGCAGCATTATAATATAGCAAGCAACAGCAGCATCAGCAGCAGCTTCCACATAAACGTGCACACACCAACATATTCAATTGAATGTGGGGAAAATCGTTGCACAAACAAACACAACCGATTCCATTGAAGAGATAAAAGATTCACATGCACATTTGCAAACAAATACATATGGGCCGAAAAATAAACGGACAAGACGAACCAGAGAACGGTAGTGCATTTTGGACGCACAATGGGAAAATATTTGTATATGTGCCGACTGGGGGGCTTGTTAAACACCGAACAGTAAGCAAAATGATGTGTCTGTTAGCAGTGTACATTGGATTTCTTTTCGGAAAATCGGCATAAGCATATTAGCCGACTACTACACTGCAAATAAATACATACAAACGCATACATACTGGCGCACACACGAGAACAAATCCGAAATGAACATGGTCTATGCACGACAACGGTTCTTCTTTTTTTTTAATTGAAACGGCAGCAATCGTAAATGTGACACAGTACGACTGACAATGCCTACAAATACAATGGCAACCACAATCACGCTCAATCGCGTTACACTGTTCCATTCAGAAAAAAGGTCCTCTATCCTCTTCTCTCTCTTTATAGTTTATATGCCGTGAGTCGATTCGTAATGCTCCTCGTTGGTGTTGATTCATTTTGAGATTTGCTTCGTTTTGTTCATTCGGTATTATGTGACTTTCCCAATAATTTCATAGACTTTTGCGTCGTCGGGCCACACAATCAACAACCAAAACTATATATGAGTGAACGAATAAGATGTTTTTTTCTATTCACTTCGATCGCATTCATTTTGAATCACTTGGCCGATTATTCGAGCGCGTACAACTAAAACGAATATGAAATCAAATAAATAAATCGTCAAAAGAAGACAACACATATATGAAAATGAATTGAATTTTTCTTTCGGTTATAGATTCGTTGGTGCGGCTTTGGTTGCTTGTTATTGTTGCCGTTGTCGTTGCCGATATGCCGTTTCGAGAGAGACCGTTTTATTTTCGCTTGTTCACTGTATCGCACTGTGTGTCGACAACTTGAGCGCATTTAGTTTTTTCCGCACACAAGAATGAAAGAAAAACCACACACAATTCGTTTCTTTTTTGTTTCACTCTCTCTCTTCATTTCGCTCTGTTTTCTTCCGTTCACATCGGCTCAAATACATTCCGCGTGGCGATAGTGTTCAGTTGATACAGGCGCGCATACACCGTAATCGCAAAGCAGGCAGCACATTTTCGAACAGCAGCACCGAAAACCGTGTGTGAGCCTTTAGCTCCAACTCCAACTGTCCCTCACTCGTTCGTTCATTCTCGATCTGTTCGTATTGTGCGCGCTACACACAGTTTCACTCTCGCACTGTGTGAGGATTGCTATTGAGAAAGTTGTTTTGCATGTTTTACTATCGGCAGGCAGCGCAAACGAAACGAAGGAATAGAGAGAAAAAAACACAAAAAGAAATTAAAATCATTTGAACATCGTTCGCCGTTATTTGGTAAAAAATATATATATCGTATTTTCGTTTGTTCACATTTTGTTTTCAAAAATTATCGGGTGTTTGTGATTTTACCATTCAACCGAGAGCCACTCGAATGCTCTTTAGTGTTTTAAATAAAAACTCAATTTTTCCGTTGTTGTTTTTTTGTTTTCTGTTTTGTTGATTTATTTTCCCTTCGGTATCAAGTGTGTTGAGTGGAAAATTGTGATTTGATCGTTGTTGATTTTTTTTTTATTCGTTTAAGTTTGATATGAAAAATAAATATTAAAATTCTATAAAAAAAAGTTTAATATACACGAAACGCATGCATTTAATAAAAAAGAATTAAAAGTGTTACTGCGGTAAAATAAAACACAAAAAAATGATTAAACGGAAAACAAAAACTAATTAGTTCGGATTTTAAGCCCAAACGAATGCATTGTTTATTTGAAAATAAAAACTAAATTTATAATTGTTCGTCACATTGCTATTTTATGTTGCATCAATTGAAAAATTATTCAGCGTTTTTCCGGTTTGAGCATCAACAATGACAATTTAAAAAAAATACCCCGTTCTGCATTCGCTTTTGTTAATTTAATATTAATTTCGTTTGTAAAAGAGGCGAAAAATTAATACCTCGGAAAATAAATGCCAATTCAACGTAATATAAAAACGCTGTGTCAATACATTTTTTTACAACGTTTTTTTTAAATATCATGTGATATGAGTATTTAGTCGGTAATATATTCAATTTTCATTGCGTTTCAATCAATTTTTCTTCGTATTGATTGCATTTCAATGGCATTCAACGGGCCGCAATTTCAATGGTTCGACCGCTCGAGATGATAAACGGCATTTTATACACACCTTGCTCAATTTTTGTAATGGAATTTTTATCGCCCACCCCTCCAACAATTGAGTCGAAATGAAAATTCAAACGGGAAAGGAATGCTTTTTATTAAATTGTTATGGTAAAATAACATTAAACTGTTCAGCGTTCTGTGTATATGTGTTTGAACTATAAGCCGATCATTTAATACAAAAGCGAGGAAAAAAATCTGTAAATATAATTAAATAAATGATGAAGCGGTCTACCGCCCAAACATTTCTAGATTTACAGTGTAAATTTCATAAAACTATATTGTTGTTGTGCGAAAAAAGAATTATTCAGATACCTCGATTACTGATCTGCTCTATCTCATTTTGGCACATGCATTGACTGCAGAAAGCAATATTTGGTGGCCGTACATATTTCGAATGTTGTAAGTTGATGGTGTTGATTCATTGATGTACATTTTATCGCATTTGTTGTTCGTTATAATGTTTTGTGGGTTTCTTTCCCTCTCTTTGCAAATGTTTTTTTTTTCATCTCTCACTCTCTCCCCTTCCTCTCTTTCTCTTTCATCGGTTCGGAATTAATTTATTGGATTTTTAACCTTTAATTTATTAAATTGAACTGAATGTTACCTTACACTATTTTATGCGTGTTTACCACAAATTCAGCGTAAAAACAACATATTTATAACTCGTTAAAGTGATGAAAATGTCGGATATGTGAAAATTTAATGATATCCCTATTTTTTCGAAAAAAAGTTTTTTTTTCAATATTGGCCTCATTCCGAAGATATTGAAGCCGATAAACAAGGACTTTGCAAATTGAAACATACAATTGTAAATTTAATTGACATACGAATGATGTGTATTCATTGGATTTTTCGGCCTGTTTTTTTTTTGTTTCTGTTTAAACACGTAATTTTTTTATTTCATATGTTTATTTTTTTTTCGAATGAAACACGCAATTGCATTGAATATACAAATATATAAAGTTGATTGTTTATCCAATGCAGACGGAATATCTTTCAATATGTGATTTATTTAAATCCGATATTCTTTGAATTTTGTTATTTTAATTGAATGAACACAAAAGCGCATTATGTCAAATTCAGAATTTTGTATGCAATTGATTTTATTTCGACGAGCTATCGTTTGTTTCATTCCAAATCCAATTTCGACCGAGAAATGTAAAACATGTAGTCTTTTTTCGGTTTTTATTCGTATAGATATGAATATTCGACAGTAGGCAATGAAAATATGGCGAAATAGAATACCAGATCTTGTGTTGTATTAATATGATATTTTTTTATGGTTCGTTCATATTTTCCCGTTTTCCTCCCACTTTTTTCCGCTCAATGGATTAGCATTTAGTATGTTACGTATATGTGGATATATATATCATAGTAAATGTTGTTTCGACTCTTGTCCGTCATGTTTCATATTTTATGTTGGCCGTCATTTGTCAGGTCGCATACACACCTCTAACATCAAATAGCATAACATAACGACCTGATAATGACTCACATATGCACATTACACACTAAACACAAAAAAAAAAAAAATACGTGTGAGCTGATCCTCAATATAGTAATATCAAAACTAAAATCCATACGAATGGAAAATGATATAAGCCAAAGAGTGAAAGAGCAAGAGCGATAGAGAAGGAAAAATGTATATAGTATGTATTCCATTTTATATGTTAATATTCAAATTATGTCCAGGCGCCTATTCACAGGAGAGCAAAGTACGTCCAACACGAAATGGGAAAATATTTATAATGCATATCGAGTTCGGGTGGAGTTGGACACTCTTAGTATTTCATACGAACCACACAAAAACTCACCAAAAAATGTTTTTGTCATGAGTGGAATAGTAACAGACGAAAAAAAAAGTATTGGCAAGATAAGAGTTGGTAGAATTTATTTATGCGAAAAGAATCAAGGGAAGAAAAATAAATGAAAAAAATATATCGAAATCAATGGTAAAACACAATAGAAAAGCGCGTGCCAATTTCTCTCATGTGCTTTGCACTAACTGAAAAAAACACACACTAAAAAATCATGAGAGTGGCAAGAGAATGAGCGAAAAAACATTTCAAGCGAAGGCCATTAAGCGAACAACAGAAAAAATACCGAACTAAGTGCGAATCGTACCAAAAATATTTTCTGCATTAAATCTCACATATATATGGAGAGCAAAAAAAAAGAAGAGATACGGCCACTAGACGATTGCAACGCACGCTAAATGCATTGCAAAGGAGCGGTTAAACTGAGTCACTTTTTTAAAACAACGTAAAATATATAAATGCATCGCAACACAAAACATCCGAAATATTCTTACAACAACCCCTTAACAACAATTCGATAAAGTAAATTTAGAACATAACTGAATTGTGTGACTGTTGTACTTTGTTGTTTCACAAACAGATGAGACACAAAAATTTTTGCAACGACGATAAAATCATAACAAAAAAAAAGATTGAGCAAAAACAAACACACACACACGCGCATCACAATGATAGCGAGAATGCACTTGGACAAAAACAGCACCAGCAGCAATGGCGGAAAAAAGACGAACATATAATTTCATTAATGCAAAAGTATTTTCCGTTGTGTCTGCTCTTTTTTGTCTGTCCATTCATTCAAGTCGACTCGACGTAACTTTTTTTAGCCCCCCTCTCTCCGTTCGGCCGCCTTTTTTGGCGCATTATCACAAAACGTTGCATACGAAAAACGAATTTAAATTTAACGAAAGAAAAAACACACATATACACACAAGTACCAGAAAAAAAGAAGATTTCAGCCAAAAGCGAAAGGAATCCTTCACTTAAGTTCTAGTACGCGACAAAGTAGATTTCGTTGTAGTGTAACAACCAAAATCCGCTTTAAATTGAAGCAGATAAAATAGCAATTTCAGTGTGACAACAAACTGTGAGCAAAAGACAAGAAAAAACGCTGAAAATAACAAAAATTCTTTTTTTTCCCTTCCCAAACCGTACTCATATACAGGAAAAAACGCAACGAGCATCGAGAGATCTTAACTGGTTGTTTTTTTGTGTATCCTCTTCATTCATTTCATTGAGCAGCGACACAAAACAAGCACGTAGTTTTAACTATTGAAAAACTCCACTTGACAAAAAAAAGTGTAGGAGGAAAAACTTCAAATGCAAACTTACTGACTTAAGCTCAAAAACTACGGAGACTTGAGTGAAATCAACTGCGGAAATAAGTAAAAAAAAAACCAAACGTAAAAAGTAAACGATCGCTGCCGTAAATTTATTCGACATCAAACTTCGAATAATAAATAACGATAACCAAACTGAAAATGCTTAAACTGTAAAATGCCATATATTCACTATAATAAAATCAAACTAACTAGCTAAATTGATGAAAAAAGAACACACAACGTACATATATAGTAATTTTAATTGCTTCAACTGCAATATTATCACGCGTATAAAGTAGCAGTAATGAGACAGCAAGTAATAATGAATCTATTAAGTGCAATGAAAACCAATTCGGAAAATTATGCATCAATAAATGTAACCCGTTAAGTGGTTATGTTTACATTTTCCATGTAATCCCACTATCGATAAATAATCCTCGGAAAAATACTCAATTTTCCTTAACGATCACAACTTATTTGATCAGTTTTTTTAGTAGCCATTAATAAAAAGCACTGCCATTCATAGTTTCATTGCCATTGAAAAGCAGATTTTAATAGAGCAAACGAGCAAAAAAAGAGAAAAAAAAAACAGCAAAACGACCTGCCTAAAGGACATGGTACGCTAAAATAAATCAACGCAAATATTTGCTTATTAAATGCACATAGCAAACAGCTAATAAAAAAAACCAAATGGTGACAGGTGAGCCAATTCAAATTGAGTGACAGAAAACTGTGTGATAAAATAAATGATTGAATAATTTGCAAAATTGTTGAGCAAACAAACACAACGAGAGAATATTAAAAACGAGTATCAAAAAAAGAAACACCAGTGATTAGCACAATAAAATCAACTGAAATAAAAAGGACATAGTGAATGTGTGTTTTCATTTTAAATTGTGAGTGGGTGAATAAAAGCAACGCTAAAAAAAACGCTAAATGAATCGTGTCTATGCAAATTGAGTGTATTGGACGGTTTATAGAATACAAGTTACCGCAGAACAAACACTGTCATATCTCAAGAGACAACAGTCGAGTGTGAGTGTATCTGAAACAAGCATAAAAGAGAGAAAAAGACAGTAAAAAAGATAATTATAACAAAAATAACGACTACATTTTCGAGATTTTAATCAAATTGAGTAGAAAAATGATAAACAAACATACAAAACTAAAAACATGCAATTAAATTATCACAATGAAAACTAACGAGATTACGTTTTAGATAGAAAAAGAGTGCATTTGGTGCAACAAAAAATATATCATAGAGACAAGCCAAGAAAGAAAACAAAAACAACGTGTCAATCGATTAAAGTTTGTCGTCATACATTGCGGTTAAACGTTGGCTGATGTGTGGTTATCGTGACTCAAAATGAACACGATCATTATGAATTCAATGGAACAATGGTACACAATGAACGATGTGGTCGTTACGAGCGAACGTCGAATTAACGATTAAACATTTATGAAAAAAAAAAATAAAATAAATTAGTACAATTAACATTTTCGAGAGACGAAAAGGATTCCGTTGTTGTTCATTATTTTAAATCCCTGTTCTTAATTGTGTTCTTCATTATTTTCCGTGCACAAAATAGCCACTTCATTCGACGGGAGAAGGTGATGCCGAACAACACCGGTTAATTCACTTATTGCTCGTATTAAAGTGAAGCCACAAGGTTTCATTATCGTTTAAATTCATTTAAATGCGTACACATTTCCTCTCAATGATTTTTGTTTAACCATCGAAAAGTCATTGAATGAATATCAGCTTAAAAGCAACGCGAAAACATTAAAGAGGAAGGAAAAAAGAAACTTTTTTTACAAGCTTAAAGTGATATTGCATGTGCGAGTGTTTAAATTTGCACATTATTCCGAATAAATTACTTGAACATTGGCTAAGAAACTTGAACTCTCCTCTTAGATTACAAAGGCTATTACGAATGATAATAACAAAGTGTCGACGTGATTTGACTTTTTTTACCGCTGGCCTTCGCATCATCTAATGCAAATGCGAGGGTGCGCGCCCGCATCACAATTTATAAACTTGGTGTGTATTGTTGTCATTACACTGATGCTACATTTATTGTACACGACAATGAGAATGATTTGAATGGTGTAAATCTTTGCTACAATCTTCAGCGCACACCCGACAACAAATATTGTACCGAAAATAAATTTGGTTTGCGGCACGTCGAGTGAAAATTTCTGCTCGGTTTCATTTCTATGTTTGGTGTGGATATTGAGCACTGGGTAGCAAGAGAGTCAAGCAATACACAAACATTGCGACCGATTCAAAAGAAGATTACCGAAAAAAAGGCAGCAGCCAAAAGTTGTCGCACGCATAAACACGAAACAAACTAAAAAGAAAAAAGGGACAGAAACAAGAAAATCACAAACAAACCAACATCACACAATATACCAGAAAAGGAAGAACAAAAAACGCGTTATAATAAAATATTTACTGACAACAAAGGAAATTTGCATACACATTATTACACCATCAAAACATCAAAAATTACTTTTGTTTCTTTTACCTACTGTCGATTGAGTCTGAAACGTCAAACGATTGAACATTTTCGAATGAACGGAATATTGTGCGCGTGTATGTGACTCATGATTTTGACGATAATGATTGAATGTCAGTGGCTTTTTTCCGCATTGAACGACTATTTTACACGATTTTCGGTTAAAACAAATTTATAAAACATAAAATCGGCTCGTGCTTTATCGTCAAACGGAACACAATCCTGTCCGTTGTCAAATCGGCAAAGCATTTAGTCTTTTTTTGTGTTTCGATATTTTGTTGTGATATTGAATGGTATAATTTTTTTCAAGTGTTTTTCACACTCCCTCGACGAAAAGACAATAACAATACTGAGTGCGAAAAGAAAGAACTGAGTGCATAAAAAAAAAGAGAAGAACGAAACGTTTTTAAGTGAAACACAACCAACTGGAGCACATGATGGGCACGAGGGTCGGCGTATCACCATCGCCACCAACGATCGAGTAGCTTGAATGGCTGTCAAACAACGGCAGTAGCATCGCATGCCAGTGGCTGCTTCCTTCCGCCAATTAAAACAGTATCAAAAAGTAAGTCCATTTTTTCTTCTTTTCTTTATTGTTAATGTGTGATTGTTGTTATTATATTATACCCTGTCGTTCGACCGAAAAATATGCTATTTAATTTTAAATGTTTTTAGAGGATGAATGTGTATTGTTAAAGAATTGTGAGGCGTGAATGTGAAAATGTCGAGCACGATCTTTTTGACTGAGTCTGGTTGTTATTTTTGCGAAATGTGCTTTTGTGTTTGCCTAAATGCAGTGTGTCAGTGTATCAAATTCAAATTCAAATTTCGATGGTCGAAGAGCTTTTTGGAGCCAATGTAACAATGAATTTTGCGTTTCTTCATCTGAATTCGTCGATCGAATTCATTTCATTTATTAATAAAATTCATTCAATTTAACTTGTTTTTGTTTTGTGTTTTGTTGGCCAATCTCCAAAAAGCTCTACTCTCCTCACACAGTTTTTCTTGTACTTCAATTGTCGTTGTTGATGTGATTTTGTTTTTATCGTAGTCATTTGCGTTGAACTGGTCAGTGTCACAGAAACACAGAAATTAAAAAAAAAATCGAAGAAGAAAGAATGCCACTCAATATGTCAATGTGTCTATTGTCTTTGTTGTAATTTTCAGAATGGTATACACATCGCCCGATTGCTGTATACCATTTGGAATTACAGTTTAGACGATGTAATTCAATTGTATTTGAGTGAATATGTTGTTGCATTCTTGTGATTACTAATATATTATTCATTTTGATCTTAATAGCCAAAAATTTTCATTTACACTAGATAAAATAAGCTGTGTTATATTGTTGTTGTACTTTTCACTGTTGTTGTTGATGTTGTTTGTGTCGATGTCGTTGTTCTTATTGTTATTTAGTGAATTACATTCATTCATTTATGAAAACCATTATATAATATCATTTAACTACTTGACGCACATAAAGTGTGGGTGAGTTTAAAGCACAATGTCGGGGATTCATGAATTAAATCGTCTGGCATTGTCGTTAGTTAGAAATCGTGCCGTAAAATGGTTTCGACAATGAAGAAGGAGGAGGACCAAGAGCGAATGAATGAATGAGTGTCATTCTCTTAACGGCGAAATATGAGTTGGTTTCATTGTGTCCGCAACAGCACTATGGCTATTATTGTGGCTTTACACTCATTCATTTGCTCGCTTTCATTTCTCATCGGGCACAGCATTTTATATTTCCCAACCAGTTTCGGCGATTATATTAACGATATATTTGTGTGGTAGATTTTTGGTTTCTCATGTCAACGAAGATGATAGCCGTCGTTTTTTCTTTCACATTTTTCGGGCTAAAATTTCTTTCATTCCTTGCATGTTTAACTTTCTCTTTCCCTCTTATTCCTTTCATCTGGCTTGATTTTCCCATAACTTTCCGAAATTAATGCGACCGAACAAAAGTAAATCACATTCACAAAGGCGCTAAAATACAAAACTTCCACTGTGTGTTCACTGGCTGACTACATTTAAACATTGAATTTTCTAATGGTAAAAATGAAATGTTCGCTCGAATTTTTCTGCTTAATCATAAGCACATTTTTAAGCGCAAAATACGCATTCACCATTTTTCTTTCTCTGGCAAGTGGCATTAAAACAAAATGCGATATTTAGCCACTCTTTTGCATTTTGTTCTATCCAAAAAATGTTTTAAGAGACTTTACTGACATTGGAGTGAGTGTGAGAGAGGTGGAGTATTCGTTAGCTTCTAAAGGGGCTCACATAGATGTGAGAGA
Source organism: Contarinia nasturtii (assembly GCF_009176525.2). NCBI lineage: Eukaryota > Metazoa > Arthropoda > Insecta > Diptera > Cecidomyiidae > Contarinia > Contarinia nasturtii. The sequence continues at coordinate 127,053 of NW_022199997.1, read as the reverse complement.
ATGTGAATGGTTTGGCATAGCGTCAACGTTCGTTTGCAACCAAATCCCAGCAACATTAGCTTTAAGTTGGAAATTATCATTTTCTGGCAACTTTATTGGCAAATTAATATTTAACAACAGTTGTGAAGGCATTTTATCATTTAGCACGCTAAAATAATAAATGTTTCTTCTTCTTTTTTTTGATTATGTGTTTTAACCAAGTTGCCGAATTGAAGACGAACAAGAATAAGCACAATGATGGCAACAAGCACAATTTAATTGAATGAAATTTCAGATTTATGATTTATATTTTTCGGCTAAGCCGGGCGCTTTTGATATTTGAATTTGGGTACTTTTCTATGGATGTACGTTGTTTTCCACCCATCAGCGAAAGACAATAGAAAATCTACACTTGAAACCATGATTTGCAATTTATTTCCATTTTGCCGCTGTCGTCACCAACATATCATTTGTATTGATATCTATCAAGTGTATTTGAAATGGGGAAATAATTTAATATAAATTTTATACGCTGATTCACTTTGCTAATGTGAGCATTTCAAAAATGGATTTTTAGCGACTAAATGAATTCGATTCAAATCGAAACGATAAATTAAAAGCACAAAATCGATCCAAAGCCTTTTATACACATTTTTATTGTGATATATCCATCATGAAAATAAAATGAGAAACATTTATTCCATTCGATGCGACAAACAAATTCAGAATTGCTGTACGTGCCTCTCCATCTTGAGTGCATTGCATAATTTTTAAGACATTTTGAGGCATGTATTATTCGAATATTAAATGCCATTATGCAATGGCATTTGTTACGTTTGTCCATCGAATAGTCAACTTTAATCGGCAAATGCTCACATATTTAAATGATGTTTTATTAATAGGTTTTATTATAAATTTTATAGTTTTAATTGAATGAAAATATCATCAAAACAAAATTTTCATTATGGATTTTGAAGTGGTTCGTCCACTATGTTTGCCATATGTGTTCGATTGCATATTTGCAAATTATAAGCCATTTTGCACGAATTATATGCACAGCAAGCACCACAATACTGAATCTCAATTATAAGCTTGTACTTGTACTTGATATAGAGCTCACATATATTTTGCGTTTTTGTTTCTGCAATTCGTCCTAAATACGAATGCAATATACATCAAAATGGAGTACAATGCGGTGGCAATAACTTTAACATTGAAACACAATAATGAATTGCATGGTCATGGCTCATGGCTCATGAATCGGTATGCTCGATATGTTTGCTTCTATTCTGTTGCCTTACATAACTGAAGCATAAACAAGTTTCCGTGTCGACAGAGACAGAGAACGAAAGGGCACAACATTACTGTGAATTTCATTGCATATGCAAGTGACGACGACGACGGCGACGACGAAGTGGCATAATTTTTGGGCACCGACCAAAATGTAAAATTTAATGTCATTATCATTAAAAGCATTCGTTTCATTGTATTGTTATTATTATTATTTCGGCCAAAATAACGAAATCCAACCTCGAAAATATAGTACACTATTGTTATTATTATTGCCATTTTATGTACATACGTGGATTAAGTGTATGTTGTGTTGATCATTGGTTTGACTGTCATTTGCATGATTCCTAAAGTGGTAGCTAGCTGCTGCTAAATGTATGTATACATATATAAGACGCAAATGGAAGCGTATTAAGCAAATAGCAACTTTTCACCCAAATAGACAAGCCAAAGCCGAACGAACCACAAAACAACTCAATCTTAATTATTCATACTTTCACATGCACACAAAACCACACGCACACAGACACACACACATGCCGGATGTTAAAAAAAGAGAGAATACAATTTCTTCGTCAAACTTATTTTTCATCACGTCAACAATTCCACAGCGAAACCATTTGCGTTTGTGCTGATGAATGGTTTGCTGCGAAAATGCACCCACTCAACACACGCTTAATGCCGAAATCAAGTCTCGTCACTCGGAGCAGCACAGGATAAAAATTATATTTTCAAACTATTCGAATAAAAAGTCAATGTTTGTTGAAGTGACGATGAACTTCCATGTGCACGTACACAATTTTACAATTGCCCCATGTACCGAATTTATGGCAAGCGAAATCGGAGACACAAAAATAAGAGTACGGTGAATGCTTTGGTTTGAAAATTTCGATGCACTTCGTTTCCATTCAATTTTCTGTGTCGAAATACCGCAACAAGAATTTTGCTTCTTCGCTTTCTCACACACAAAAAAAGAAATATTGCACAAGTAAGTCGGGCAACACGGGACAATAGAGAATGATCGACGAAGAGATAGGAGAAGTGATGTTTTGTGCTGCGGCGGGCACAAACTGAATATTCAACAAACCGACGCCACTGAAGCAAACGCAATCACAAACATTTGATTCTATTTTATTTTGCAAACAACATCAGAGAAGCAGACTTACCATCGGCAAAAGTAATATTTGGTATTTTCTGTTTTCGTTTAAATGGATTTTGGCTGCTGATGATGCTGCTGCTGCTTCCTGAATATGTCCTATTTTTTTGGTGCTACGATTTAAATGAATTTAAAGTTGTTCACTAATTTGAATATTCAATCGATACACTTTTGGCTAAAGGTGGTTGTGCGCTCGTACAAGCACACCTACAAGCCATTTTATATATACACTCACCAACCATCCACCCATCAATCTATCCCATGTGAAACATTCTCACAGAGCTAATGAGCCTTAAGCAAAAGCCGCAAACAACACGTACAATGCTTGCTTGCATCAAAACGACAAAACACTTCATTCTCACCATTGAATCCATGTGAAATTGGCAAACTAAATCCACATCACTGGTATCAAATCTATTGGTGCTTATTTTGTGTATTTAACGGTGAAGCACATACATATGCTCACACGTACACAAATATAAACATAAAATCGCACACAAAACAAAGGTGAAAATCGCATTTAAACGGGAACATTTTTCGGTATACGAAACTGCATTTGAACAAGTCATTGTTACATGGCGAACTGTTTGCTTTTGTTAGAATAGAAGTTGAGAGAGAAAAAAACGGTGGTATATATCAACTTTTATCTCTATTTTCAGTCAATGCATCGAATTATCTCAAATAGAGAAATGAATAAATAGTGAAGTCTGTGTGTATGGTACACTTTTGTAATTCAGGCTGTATTCATTGTTACATGTATCGCATTTTCTCTTTAATAAAAAAAAACAGAGAGAGAGAATGCCATTGTTTTGATGGCTTTATCCGACAGCAAATGTTTTGAACTATTCAAAAATAAATATGACAGAAAAGTTCTTTTCATTTTTATACACACAGCATTGCCACCAGCACTGGCGTAGTATGGTAGTTTTTAAATATCGTACAAGCTTGAAACCGACAAAACTTTTTGATTTCATTAAGGATTTGCATACTCTCGTTTTGATGTTGTACTTTTTTTCCCTTTAAGTAGACAGTCTCTGCGGAAGTGTAATACAGTCGAAATTTTTTTGTTTAAAACTTTTTTTTAGTTCCCTCGATTCAATGATATCTTCAACTTCATTTGACTTTGGAGGTAATTGGCGTGGCGAGAAGTGCCAATATTAATTATTCACGGCATTTTTTTCCCTTGCAATTCACGAACCATTGCATTTCAATAATATAGTCAATTTTGGTTCATTGAAAAAATCAACTGAAAAAAATGTGAATTCTGTTATTGGGTTAGACAGTCATCTCACACCAGACGGATGAAAAAAAAAGAACCTATGGCACTTTGAAAGTGCAAAAGCCAATTTAAATTTTTGCCACTCAATTTTAAAATACAAATTAAAAGCAACTGGGTGTGCACAACGCAAAAGTGATTACGACGGATAAGAGAAAATGTTTGGTAATTTATTCGACGAATTTGACCATAATCACATTAAATTATTTAAAATGGCCTGTATAAACATACCCATATCGCCGTGCCGAAACAATACGATATAAAGAGGCCACTGATAAAATGCACATATGTATTTGCAATCTGACATTTTTCGATGCAATTCACCACTACGCAATTCTGAATCCGTATACAAAATAAATCACATACATACAAATTTCAATTCAAACCTTCGAAATGAATTTGAATGTGGGTCAGTTTGCGGTATACAGTCATAATTTTCCAACCGGTAAGCCTAAATAAATAGCCAAAATCAATATTTATCGTATTAATATTAATATTAATGGGCGTGCATACACATATTCGATAAATGGTTTCGTTTTTGTATATATTTGCTACCTTTTGTGTGTTTGTGTGAATGCCTGACTGTACATTTTAAGTCGTCCCGGTTATTTGTCAGTGCGATTGATTTTTTTTTCTTTGTTGAATACCTATCATCGGTTTTATTAAAATTTCTATTCAATACAAAATGGAGTATTCAATGATTTTGGCCCAAAAAAAAAAAAACAATTGTCATTTTGGATGGATAAAAATAAGCTTTTTCTCCCTCTTTCGCATGCATTGGCTTTTCAAACAAAACAAAAAAAAAGTACGACGCGCAATATTTCTCTGGTCTGCTTGCTTTTCACGAATATGCCATTGAATACATACAATAAATTTCGCGGCAACTGTACACGCACAATCAAATCGCACAATCGCAAATGGTGTGGTGCAAGAGCGCGCGACAATAATAAATGTATGTGCCCGTGCATGTATTCAACATTAAAAACGAGAGTTCGTGATACACTCGTGAAACAGATACATTTATTACATTTTATGAATGTCTCTCTACTGGGCCCGTTACACACCATAGCCATAGCGATGGCGATATTTAATGGATGATAGTTTTGTTAGCGAAAAACGATTTGCGAATCGACATTGTGCACAAATCGCTTCTTCGTTGACTCGCGTGTTTTTTTTCTGTTTTCGCTTTATTTTATTCGGAGTTTATTTTGTTTTTGTCGTCAGTAGAGGCGGCGACAGCGACGGCGGGTTGTTGTTATCACACTAAAACGCAAAGTAAATCATAAGCTGAATTTTGGCAATATTTCGCTGTTATTTCATATTTTAGATATTTTTTTTCTTGCGCAGTGTCTTTGTTGTCTTCATTGTGTTCGATGTGCGATTGGGTTGCTTGTTTGTCGGTGGATGTACGTGTAAGCTATTACTTTGTTTACTGGATCATAAAATATGTTGTCTGTTTGCCGATTTACACACAATAAGGTAATAAACTCATCGCTCATATCCTTTCGTATGCGGTTCAATGTAAATATCACTATTTTGCTTAGCTGGTTCGCCACCATTCGAGCCACACCACATTACAATACTGTCTACGATGTTGACGATGTTTTTGTTTGCAAAAGCGCACTTTGATTATTTCGATATGGAATGTGAGGGGGGGAGGAGAGTGAGAACTATTTCGAATGTACTAAGAATGTTTAAGTGTATTGAATTTCGAAAATGGCGAGAAGAGTGATATGTGTGTACATGTTTCCCTTGTGCAAATCCGCACAGACATTTATTTACTCAGAATATGTTATTGTTGTTATGTAATCGCGACTCGTGTTTTCGATTTCTTTTATTTATTCACTCCGGTTTTTCACTTGATTTTTATTTATTTATATGTATTTTTGTACGAATGTGTACATAATAAATGTTATTTATTTTTGCTCGCTCTAACTTGTTCCACACTCGCCATACTTTATTCATTTTGAAGCGTAGCGCATTCACCAGTGATGCTCACAAGTTGCGCGCCAACAGCATCGACTTCACTCAACTCCCATATTTTTTTTTTCCTTTTTATAGTTTTTTTTTCTTCACCCGTTCGGCTTCTCTGTATGATGTATTTGTGTGTATATGTTCTGTTTACTGTTTTTTTCTTCTTCACTCGCTTCATTCGCGTTCATTAAGGCTAAACGAAGTATCTATGATATTTTAAATCACATACATAAAACTCAAACTTAAGCGCGGAAAATGAAAAGAGCGGTTGTATGTTTGAGAGAGAAATAGAGTGAGAGAAAACCGGAGCTGATGCATATATTTTCATTTATAGAGAGCGCAATATAGCGGCAAATGAACGCACATAAAACTATACCAATAACAATGACGACAACTTACTCTATATTACATATTTTATTTTTGGGCATTTTGCTTTTGAAAAAGTTTTATTTCATTTTATTTCCTCTCGTTCGCTGTAGTGTGACTGAGTGTGTGTGCGTGTGCTTGTGTCTGCGAGAGAAAGAGATAGACGAGGCAAAGTGCCGTTCGTTTATAATAAATAAGCATTGTGTATGCCGTCATTTGTGCTGTTGTTATTTTTTTTGCCGCTGTTGCTGCTGTGTTTTTTGTTGTTGCAGCAATATCGTTTTGGATAGTTTTGTTTTCATCTCGTTCATACCGCTTCGCAATTCTATGCTGTGAAGCACTGAAATGCGACTAGCAAATAGATGGAAATTGGTTCATTTTCCGGGTTACGCGACAAATGCTTCGAAAGGTATTGAAATCTTTTATTCGGCGCACGAAGTTCGCACACGGTGATTTATTGAACTCAATAACTTTCGACAATTTTAAATCCGAGCTATTGTTATTTATTCACAATACATATCGGGCCACGAAGCACGATTTAACTTTAAGCTTGGAATTTTCCCCAAAAAGTTATTAACGAAAATGTCATTCAACAGTGTAAGCGTGTGCACACTATGTTTTAAGAAGAAGAAAAAAACCCACTCTCACACACACAGTTTTCAACTTTTCACGCGCGCTTATTCGCATATACAAATAATACGGGGCGGAAATTGTGTCGCATAGTATTCACATTCTGTGCGATATGGTGATTTCTTAAATGTTAAATGAAAATAAAAAAGAATTATGAAAAACACGCTTGTTCGGCGGACGGGGAACACAGAGACAGTTAGAGCAAAATCTTTGCCTTTCGAGTTGAACGTACTCGAACAAGTCAATGAATCATAATAGAATTACTGTCGCTCGGCGCAAATTCGCGCTACCATTGTCAAATATAGTATGTGTGTGTGTGTCAGTGTGGCTGAATCACAATGTCTACTCTATGTTTTTCGATTTGTTCACGTGTTTTTTTCTGCTTTTTTAAGTCATTGAAAAATGAAAACGAATTCTACAGTGTTTCCATTGAATTCGTCGACTTTATTGTTGAAAAACACTTAACATTCGCCAGCGTAGTATTCATTTAAAAAAAAAAGCAAGTTGAACAAGAAAAATAAACTCTCTTTCTGTCGCACACAACAAAAGACAAGTCGTGTTCAGGTTGACTGTAGAATTGATTTTATTTCCGTCTCATTTTCTCTGCTCACAGCTAGGGGATAACCATGAATTGCAGATCGAATAATTTATAATAATAAACGCTATTTCTCTCTATTTTCCACTAATTCTGCTAGTATTTCTACTAGTTTGTTCTAATACTGCTAGTTTTTGCTAATTTTTCTAGTACGTCAAAAATATTGCATACGTCAGATTGACTGCATGATCGAATAACCGAAATGTGTTTACGTAAATGTTTCAAGTTGACACTTTCAACGTGTATATTTGAAGCAGGCATGTAATCTATTTCTATTTATTGAAGTTTCAGTCCTTTGAATATTGAAATTATTATCTACATTACAACATCAGTGCTATTAAATCAAGTTTCGGGCTGTATATATTTTATTAAAATAATTTTTAAGTGTTTTTTTCTCTTGATTACACTCCACTTGCTTTGTGCTTCCAAGCCTGCTTCATTCATTTTATATTTTTCAATTGAATTAAAATTATTTAAATTCAAAATTGATTGATAAAATACTAAAACAGAAAAATTGAATATCGTGTACTTGTCATATAAAATATTATTGTTTACCAAGCCTTAAACGTCAAGTTTTACGTTTGCAGAGACGTATACGTTTTCAGTAAGAAATCTGTCATCAAATCTACATTTCCGATTGCAATTCGTAAATTGTAGTTAATACAGATGGAACGTGCTTGGTTAAGTGCCATTGAATATATTTTTATTTAAAAATGGGAAAAAGCGTATTTAACTACATATTTTGATACATTTTAGTTCAACACTATTCAATTCGTTTGTTTTGTGAATTTTATTTTAATTAATTATTGCAATAAATTCAAGAATAAATTCTTACTAAAGTATATACGTGTACAGTGCTAATTCTGCTATTTATTGCTAATTTCGCTATTTTCTTCATGTAAGTGTCCCTATTTTTTTGCTAATGTGCTAATTCTAATTCGCATGGATATCCCCTAGGCTCACAGTCTTCTCGCTCTCATCAGCATTTACAGTTCTTTATGTTTTTTTTTCCAAGTTATTTTTGTGTAATAAATACACACACACTCACATTCATTTTGGAATACTTTGAACATCGGTTAACTCATTCGTTCGCATCCTTGTTTGGGAAAATGTTTTATTGTTTTTACCACTGTTCATCATCATATAGACATTTGTACAAAGCCCAAAAGAGACACAGATCGAGGGAAGTGAAGGAGAGAGAACAAGAGAGACAGAGAATGAGAGGAAGAGCTAGTGAGTAATCTAACTGTGAAACACACACTAAATGTGGAAAATTGCAACATAAAAATGGAATCGAAACAAATGCGGCACTACATAAAATTATGTAACGTAAACACACTTGTGCTGGGGTCCTCATAGAAGGAAATGCCTTTACATCACCATATCAAATGAAGAGATATAAAAAAACAACAGCGGCGACAACGACACCATCATTACGAATGGAAATGAATACTATATATGCTTCGAACAAAAGGAAAATAAAATAAAAAATTACCCAAACGAAAAAAATGGAAATGTATCCGCCGATACGCGGTATTCATTTACATTCGCGTATATTTTCAATACGGTTCGCATAGGACAAGTATAGTTGTCAGACATTGAATGGCGCTGTATCTATCCTATAAACATCGAACTAATGAAAATGTGTGGTGGTTCATGTCTTATTTAATATACAATAGTGGAAATTTATCCAATGCACAAACCATTTCTTCTAGTTCCTCACCATTTCTTCTAGTTCCTCTTACATTAGTGTAGGGGGATTCTTCTAAAGTTCAGAGAATGACGTTTGCATATAAATACATGTAAAAGACACTTTTAGTTTTAGGCTCGTCCTATGTACGGTTCGTTCGTTCTCTGGATGAAACACTATCCACTTATCTCTCTGTGGCACATTACGCACTATTTTTGAATATTATATCAGAGCGTTGGCTCTTGTCTTGTGTCGCCGTCCATTTGGATGCGCGAAATTTAATACAAATTGGAACCACAAGCGAATGCACATATCATGGAGTGTCGGAATGTATCCTTTCAACTCGAGTTTACGACCCATTTTGAAGTGGTGAAGAGAAGAAAAAAACACCAAACATATAGCATTGAAAAAAAATTCGTCCAAAATTGCATTCTTCAATGTGAATTGAATTTCCGATTTATTAATTTTATAATTAAAGAAAACCTCGATTTGAATATAAAATTCCGCATGGAAATTAAAAGCTCAAACTTTGCCATTCACGAAGAAATATCACGATTCAACGATAAATCGATTGGGATTTTGGAATTAAAAAGAATTTGAAAATATACGATGAATACCAAAAATTGAAAATAATACATAATACCAGTTGTGCACAATGTACCATGATGAGCAATTCAATTATTCGTATTGTGTTCTTTTAATTTTGACATATTTTCTCTAATTTAATGCCAAAACATTAGTGAACACGAGCGAGCGCCTGTCACGAGCCACGTTTACCGGCTGGGTACATTTTGTTTGTCAAACAGTTTAAAATTTAATCTATTGCTCATCGCTGGAAATCATAATTTAGGAATTATATTTGGATTCTGGCACGCATCGATATGTTAATGTCATTTGTGTATTTGGATTTGCGTACAGATAAATGTACACAAAAACACACACACACACATACATAGAAAAGCCATAAACACATATGCGTTCGTTCGGTGTCTCGGTTTCTCGTTCCCCGCTTCCCGTTTGTTCCCTTGTCACTCTTTGTCAAATCGAATTTAATGTAAAGACTCATCGATTCGATTGAAATTAATGCGATATTTGGCATCGACATTTCACCGGAAAATAAACGAGCATATCATTTTGAGCTATTGTCGATCACATACGTATTCACATGTTTAAAATGTTATATTTTCCGCGCACAAATTTGCATATATTGATAAAACCGTGAGAGACAAATATGTATAATCGAAACAGATATTATAACACACAATGAGTGTGAGAGATTCATGTAGACATGAGGCAAACATGCGCCACCACGAACAAACACACAACTCGATATAATGTGATATTGGTTGCCTATAAGAAATGGTTTGACATCAGCAAGTTTCATAAAATGAGCATGTGCTTATGATTTTATGCAGTTGTTCAATTTGTGAATTCAAAACCATATGTAGTGTGTATGCGGTAGTTTATACTTCCTTAGCGGCGATGCCATCAAGTCGACAATGATGCAAAACATTAAAACCGAAACACAGGCGAAGCCAGTGAGACAGACGGAGACACAGAGAGGAAAACCGAATTGGAAAAGCCAATCCTCGGTGATGTAACCAAGCACTGAGCTCAGCTTACAAATGGAAGGTAATAAAAAATCGTGTCGAAAGTGGAAAACAAAAATAAACAACTATGTAATAGTTTTATGAGCTTAATAACTTTAATCGGGTCTGGTGTGTTGGTTGAGTTTTTGCGACCGACCCCTTTTGCTACCAACATATGAGAAAGGAAATGAATGCACTTGTGAGGCAAGTGACACATACACACGCCAAAACTAATTCCACCAAAAGTATTGAGTAGTTTAACCAACAAGTGTAAAAAAACCACCAAAAAAGAACTGCATAAAAATTTCAACGTACAAACCATACAAGAACTCTCACATATGAAGTACTTCGTCAGAAAAGTCTGCTTCTAAGACAAGAAATAGAGAGATAGATAGAGAGAGAAGGAGAACGTGGAAAAAGAGCTGCACTAGCAATACAGAGAAAACTTTGTGTGTGGATCATACACAAAACACGGCAAATCGAATGTAACCAACTTGCAATAAATATAAAATGAAAATGTTTTGTAATACATACGAAAATAAGTTTTAAATGAATATTTACGTTCAAGTTGTTGCCAATACAAATAAAAAAAATCCTGCTTAAGCAGTAAACAACAAACCGAAAATAAATAAGTAGCGACGAAAGCGGCAAACAACAGAAACCAAAAACACATTTATTCAAATGGCATAACAATTGAGATAAAATAATCTTTCGATGGGCAATTTTAATCGTACAACATTTTATCGAGGCGCCCAAATCAATATCATTTGCGATTCGAGTTAAACAGCTACTTGAAATCGAAAACTGTTTAACAGAATCGTATAATGGATTTGCTGATGGCAGCAACCAGGATAAATATGCATGTATGTCGAAGTACTTTTTTTAAACAGAAATGAAAGCACCGACATGAATTGATATTAGAGCTTCGAATATTTGATCATGAAAACAAATCTGCCAAACAATCACCACGAATAAATGGAAATCGGTACAATATACACACACATAGAGAGTGATAGTGGGAGAAAATCGAATTATTTTATTATGAATCCGCATGCAAATTAGATGGAAAACCAAAATTACAATACAAAGCTCATTTCACATGTGGATATTGGATTTTCGATGCAAACGCATGTTCTAGATCAAGCAAATAACATCACACGTATCAATATCGATAGCATTACACAAACCCACACGTTTCCAAACAAATCAATACCATTTACCTTCAAAGCACACCATTGATCCCTCATCAATGACGAAACGTGCGAAAAGTGTTCACATTCAACGCCATCTCAGCGTTGAAATACGAATGTTAAAAACAATTTACATGTAAAGAGCAGAAAATTCGTGCACATTGATATACTTGGGCATCCGCATCCTTTGCATTTTATTCCATTTTCTAAGTGAAGATGTCGCTTGTTTTTAGCAACAAAGTTCCATCCATAGACCTGTCGCATGATTGATCCCGTTATACAATATTCAGCAGATTTCAACAAATGGCTGGTATTTCATCAACTGGATGTGACTTTCTCTTCTCTCTTTCTCACTATCTCTCCTCTTTATCCATTGCCAACTCCTGCTGATATACCCTTACATTATACATTTTTCACAATCACTTTCATGGCAAATTGTGTAATGGATGAAATGATTGTTTAATTGACATGAAATCCTCAATTGGTTTAGTTTCGTTTGTGTGTGTTGAAGCGCGTGTGCTGTTTGTATGCATTTGTATAATCCAGAAATCGTAATATTACAATGTTGTGGGCTGCGCTTTTGAATTGTTCATGTTGCATTGTTTAAGGTGGTGACTTTGAATTGGTGCGCACAATCAACAAACAATTTTGCAAAAGCGTCTTCATATCAAGTAACATTGTAGCTACAGACAACAGACCAACATCATAGAAAACATATACGTAAACTAGCTTAGTATACAAAATTAAAGCATCATGCAATGGTGAAATGAAACAACAAACACTCATTCTATCTCTATCTCACTCTTTCTGAATGTCATGTTCCTTGGTTTGCTCCAAAATTGAAAATAAATCCAAATAACGAGATTATGCTAAAATTGTTCATTGCCATGATGCCATCATTTGGATACAACCTACACCCACACAATCCATCTGAGTTTGCATAATTGCATATTTTTGTGCAACATTGGGATGCATCCATCCATTTTACTTGGAATGCAAACCAGATAAAAAGCAAACGTATCAAAGCATGAACAAGAACTATTGTGTTTGCCGAGAGATCGTGCATAATGTGATATTGAAACTTTATAACCAATTCTGTATAAATTCATATCCAAAGTGATAAGACCTTTTGGACTTGCAAGCTAATCCTTATTTAGTTTTGGTGCTTTTGCAGCACTTCCAGCACAAAATACTATCTTTCTCTAAATTGTTTTAATCCGATTATAAATTATTGTTTTTTTTTTCATACTCATTCATTTTCTTCGACAAAAAAAAACAAACAAACATACCAACATGAATTTTGTGGTTATCAACAAACACTTTTGTAAGTAGCTAAAAATTAGACACATTTGCATCACAGAAATTTCCGGTTTGCATTTGATCCGCCAAAATGGAATTTATTTTGTGTGCAAATTCAAAAGTGGCCTTGTGGAATCTACAGCAAAGCATGCACTTGTAACAGCTGAAGTGAGCCGTATCGATGAATCTTGTATGTATCATAATAGATCATAATTGCATACGAAGAATACGAAGAGCTATAATTCTGTGCGACTCTGTATTCCTCGCTTTTTATTCTTTGAATGATACCACTTCAGCATCAAATTACGAACGGAGAAAATACGAAATGAGGTAAAACCGCAATAAAAAAAATACTCCATTTCATTTTAATGCAACTACACTACATGGCTTATGCCCTTTTCTTTGCATTTATATATGTATTGGGAAATGTTGCGCTGCGAACATGAACATATTACATTTTGCATTGTGACTTTTTGAGCATGTATCCAAGTCAAATATGAAATTATGATGATGATGTTGTAGCTGATGAGTTGGCATCGTTATAAAAACGTTGTTATTATGGTTGAAACATCGAAACGATGAAATAAACGGAAAATACCGTATTCACTTGCCATACAAAAACTTTGGATTGAATAAATATGTACAGAGAAGAAGAGATCACTTTCATATTATCTTTTCGCAATTGAATACCAATCATAATATCGTGTAATTTATATTACAATGATTTTAGCTAAGAGTGATTTTTTTTTGGTCGCTTCCTCTTTCTCTGTATCTCGAGCTTTACATGCTCATTCGTTGCGCATATTAAGAGATTCAGTGGTAATCGTTTTCGCATTTGATTACAATGTTTTTCGTTACATTTGTTTGCTTGCTATCGACCGTACATTCAACATCCACGAGAATGGAAAGAAGCGAAAGAGAGCGGGAGGGCAAAAAAAATGTTGTTCTAGCATTTCATTATGAGTATAGATTTATTTTTTGATTCGGTGAGTTATGTAGCATCGATGCAATCAGCACATTTCAAGAGACTAGAATTTAATCATATTTAGCAATGGCTTGGCCATACACATTGTTTTCGCGTAAAAAAACTGAAATAAAAATGGAAGCTCGCAAGTATGTCAATTTTTTTTCCTTCACATTTTTTTTTCGCGTTTGTTGACGAGAAAATCACTTCCATGTCGAATCAATTTTCATCAGTTAGCCGTTGTTTGACCATTAACAAAGTTTTCTCGTTAGTTGTATACCGCCAAATTTCCCGTTTTGGGATTATTTATGGATAAATGACGGTATGGTAACAAATAAGTTGGATTATCATTGCCATTTTTCCATCGTTAAAGCTTCATAAATGGCAAGTAATGAATGTGTATATATCTGTGTAAGTGTGTGTCGGATATAATGACACATTGATACACACCGGTGCTTTTCGATTGCACTAATTAAATGGCATCTATCAAAGCGGCAAACGATGTAACCACACTGAAATGAACGTTTCCGATTTACATTGGACGAGCACAAAATGTGCTTGGTAATGGAAAATGGTTTTGAGATGTTTATGAAGACATTAGAGAATAATGACGGTATAAAATATGGAATCTATATAATACTAGAGAGAGAGAGAGAGAGAGAGAGAGAGAGAGAGTGAGCAAGAGAATGATCGCAATCGACAGTCAGTGTACAATGCCAGTACGATGTTGTATGTATGTTCATATATTTGTGCAGCAGGCGTTCGCTTATTCGCTCGTTTATTCGTTCGCGTACACGTCATTAGGTAGCATCGAGAAATTGATGAGCGTCTTTTTGTCTGAAAATCTAAATTAAATGTAACATGTACCCGTATGATGTTGGGGACGCCATCGTAATGGAAACTCAATGTGCACACCAACACCGGAACCAGCGGAAAAACTTATTGTGGCTTTAATGCATCGACCTACTTAAAGCATTTCATCTTGTTACATCAATGCTGTTGCGCTCATCCTTCAATATAATCGCGCTTTGATATACATTTTTTGCCCAGCCACTTCTCCCCCCCCTCCCTTTGTGTGTGTGTGTTTCTCTTTCGTGCAATTTCACTTTTGAAACTCTCCATAATCAATTTTCGCAATTTTTTTCATCGCACTCATGTTGTTGTTCATCGAACAAACAAGTTTCCTGGATTCGACAGGAATAAAAAATTGCCAACAAAAATGTAAAAAAACATACACACAAGACATCCACATACACACGCTGTGAAGAGGAAGAGAAGAAATCTCACCATTATCAATCAATTTTCAATTTTCAGATTACATTTGACGCTGTATGCGCTTGTTACCAAAAGCGTACTCAATCAGTAGTCGGTTAGACGTTCGTTGATCGATATACATGCCAGACACCTTCATTTTAGCCGTCGTACCGTATCGATACGAAAGTTTTTCACTAGCCAATTTTTCTTATTTCTTCTCGTCTCTTTTTTCAGATTTTATGCGAGTTTTTTTTATTCTATAGTCGAATATGTTGCCTTTTTTCTCTGTGGATCAGTTGAAACTAAAAATTTAATTAAATTCCCCACAATCGGATTTGCGAGCATTGAGGCTCACATATTATCCTTGCTTTGTTGTTGGTTGTTGTGGCTCTTGTCGTTTTTTTGTTCATATTGGTTCAACTCAAAGGATTGAAATAAAATGAATTTCAAATTTTAATCAAATTTTGTTCGGCATCCATTCGACAGAGAAAAAAAAGAATAGAAGAAGAAATACCGAATAACTAAAACTTGAACAAATATTAAATATTTATTTTTTGTGGCCATTCTTTTTTTTTTGTTCTCACACAATATGCAGCTATTTTGGTTAAATTTTTCGAAGTCATTTTGAAAAGGGTTGTGCGTTCGGCAAATACCGAAAACCATACATATTATATATGTAGTAGCAACGAAAAAAAATGTGTCGCACGAGTGAAAATGGCCATTTTAAATATAGCATACAAAATAAACGAACCGAACAATAAATCTCTGCATATCAATTTTTATTGATTCATTGAGAAAAATGTATGTTGCTGGGCCACAAAAGCCAATCCATTTTGATGGCAGAAAGAGTTAGGGAGCGAGAGATAGAGAGGAAAAAGACAAACGAAACCAACAGAGCGAAACTTCATATCGGTCAGCGACTGACAATCATATACGCATAATAGAACGATTTCGCATAAAATGTGAACAAACGATGTTCATTTTTTGTCTGAGTATGTATGTTATTCCGTTACAGACGTGTTTTATGTTGTTGTTTGCCGATAGTGAATTGTTCATATTTGATTGTTTCGAAGCGCACAATTCAAACAGATAAAAGAATCATCGCTCATAAATTCCAATCTAAAAATAAATTTGGTCCTGCAGTTAAGTAACTACCATTAGTACTCGAATGGTGCCGCACTTCAATTATTATATCGACTCGAAATAAAAGCGTTTTTTTCTCTTCAGCCGCTATTACAACAGATCAACGTTATTTTTTTGTTCTTTTCATAATCGAAAAAAGTTGCCTGCCAAAATATACACTGTTCAATTGGGAAAAAATCGGCAGCAAAAGTTTTCGGAAATCAAATCAGCGACAGCAAAAATATAATCGGACATGCCTTCCATTTCAACTTAAACCATTTACTACAATATTTCAATGCGGTAAATGTATTAAAAACATCTCAACAATTGATTTTTTTCATTTTTTTTGTTCGTTCGGTTTTGATTGTGTCGGTGGTTGTAAGCCGATGGGAAAATTTTGCTTGATGAAAAATCACAACTGCCTTAAAACTATCAACGAAATATAATCCAAACTAAACGAAATAAAGGAGAAAGATAAAAAAAGAGCAGAAACGGCAGCACATGAAAGCATTATTTTGGCATTGTGAATTCTGTTGCTACGAGAACTCGATGATTCTCAATAGTTACACATTCAAAACGAATACAGTCATAGTCTTTTGATACCTTTATGCAATGTTGCGACTATTGCTACCACTACCGCCACTTCCATCGTTGTCGTTATTGTTGCTCTTTTCTGGTGGAGAAAAAGAGGCACTTGCATTTTTCAAACAAAACCTAGTGCACCAAAATCTACCGTATATTAGGCTATGTTTGCATGTTGCACTACGCGCTTGCTTACCAAGTCAAAACCCACAATAATCGTTATTGTTGTTGTGTTATCATTTTATTCGAGGTGTGCATATATGAATGGAATATTTTTGCATCGAAGATCGAGGATTTTCCGTTCCTTTTTTAGACTAATTTTTGTTCGGTGTGTTTTTTCTCCGTCTTCGCTGTGTCGCTTTGATGCAAAATAAACAGCAATGTTCAATGCTGGCATTCTCTCTGGTTCACAATGTTATATGTGTACAAAATTGATCTACTTCAGGATAATAATAAATTGAAAACCAAATCAGATCGGAACCGAGTACATAAACCCATGTATTTCTTTATGGCAATTCAGATAAACTGCTAAGTGAGAATGCTAATAGATTGCATTGTGTGCAAGCATTAAACAGAGACAGCTCATCGGCGACAAGGTGAGAGAATAAGCAAAGAAAAAAAACATTTCCGAATAAAAAATGGATTTTTTCCCTCTCACAACCAAATCGAAATCGCTAATACACGACAAAATGAAATGTGAACATTTTTCTTTCACCTTTTTTTCTCGTCTCCTCCATTCTCGATTTTCACTTATTCAATGGCAAAATAAATACGTATGAATATATATGGCTTATATCTGATGTGCAAATGCCAGTATACGTATCATTTTAAAAATATTCTTCAATATCTTGATAGTTCACAACTTATTGATTTTTCTATATGCGATATATTTACATTTTTCAAGCGTTGGCTCGTTGGGTTCTGAAACGGAGGAATTGTCGTCGCTTTTTCTGTTGCGCTCTCATTCTTTTGCATACTCATTCAAAAGTAATGAAGTGTCGTTATCTTTGAAAGATATCTGAAATGAAAGAAAAATAGTTTATTTGAAGTTTTCATTTCCTATTCTCTTAAAAAGCTGACTGAAGCACGAAATCTTGATAGCGAGGCGAAATGTAGAGTGTTGAATATTTTGATGAATATTATAATTTCATCATTTAAATTTTCGCTTTCGAATGTTTGCCGTTTGTGTGTTTGTGTGTATGTTGAGCGTACACTTTTCCCCATTTTTCGTTGGTGTTCGAAATCGACAGACATAAATCGATTCCGTTGATCTTATTCATCTTGCCGTGAATGATAAACACGTATACACAAAGTGTTCGACTTTAAAAGATTGATGGTAATATTCGGTTCGACAGCGTTTCGAATTTCCGCATAAACGTGATCGTTGATGACTGTTAGCTTTGTGCGCATTTCCAAAGGAAAACTCATAGCCAATTGTTCTTATTTATCTGTACAATAAAACGTAATATTTTCCATGAAATTAAATTTTAATTTTGTTTTTATCTTTTATTGTAAGTTTTTCAAGTACATAAAAATCTTCGCATAAATCTTCTTCGATATGCTGAGCTTGTCGTTTATTCCATTAACAATAATTGTAAAGGCGGATACCGTTACATTGTCTTATAAACGATTCTAAATGCATTTATATATATAATTATATTTATATCTGTAGAAGTATGTTTCAGAAAATACAAGACAAAGGAATTTCTTCCCTTTTTTTCGAAATGCTAAATGAAACAAAATGCACTCGACTTGTACGTGTATAGAAATTTTCGAGTAATGCCTCAAACCAAACAGTGTAAATAAAAGGTTGAAAATCATATTGCATGTTATTGCAGCCTCCTACATTTGTATTCATTCCATCATTGCATTGTGGGCCAGAGAAGAAAATAGAGAGAAAGAAAATACAGGTGTGTGTATGTGTGTACTGTTGCCGGCTGTTGATGTTTTGCATTTGACCATGGTGAAATTGCCTCGAACGTACCTTGCATACGAATAGTTTTCGCCGCACTTATTTGTTTTGCCGTTTGTATATTAAAAGTTTCCAAAGAAAATGAATATTCATTTGTGTTGATTGTATGCAGTGCTAGCTCAAATGGCCCAAACAATGAACTGCCATTAAAACAGATAAGACGTAATCGAAATGAAATGTTCCCATTTTGGATTCTTGCCGAAGGAAACACTGACACAATGCACGGAAAATGAAGAAGAAGCAACGAAAAGAGAAGAGTGAGAAAAAACCATCCGAATGTGACGAAGTGTGCAACGTAGCATTGTATAGTAAAACAAAAGTTTAAATAAACAATACAATGCATATCTACTGCAGGCGATGCAAAATACATACTCTTGTGGAAATTGCATTGCGGAAAAACGGAGAAAAATCTGGCTTTTGATGTAAAAAAAATTGCGAAAAATTCGATTGCTGAATGGAAAATGTATTGCCTGAAGGATTTCAGTTCTTGCATTTTAATTTCATTTTAACCATTTAATGTGTGGTCGAACACCACCATCGCCGCCACCATGATTGGGTCTTGGCTTCTGCAACTGCAAGCTAGTGCTATTCCTGAGAATCAGATGAATCCAGATGGGAAAACGGAATGCATTTAAAACTACTCGGCAAAGTTAAACACTTAATATTTTACACATTGATGCACACGATTCCATTGGGAAAATTGCTCAAACTAAGTCAGTGATGTATACCAAATGGCTACGTCACCAACAGCAAACAATCGGCTCGAGAAAGCTGAAGCCGTCTACAAACAACAAAAACTTGAAAATGTACATCGACGTATGGATCAGGTCACAGAGAGAGAGAGAGAAAGAGAGAGAGCTGAAGCTTTGTGCTGAATTGAACCATTCCTATTTGTGTAACACAGGCAAACATGCATATTTTGAAAATAGAATCAAAAAAATGATTAGATTGTGAAAATATTTGTATTTTTGAGGCTATACGCAAGGCTAAGTTCGAATAGATTACATTTAAAATGAAGAAAAAAAGAGAAAGAAAATTGCTGCATTTACAAATATTTAAATAAGCGCAGTAAAATTGCATTTGAATTAACTACCACCGTAGTGCATAAGTAAACCATTTGCATTTGGAAAATGTGGCGGCTGAACATTTTCTTTGTAACGTTATTGTATTTATATGTGGTGTGTGGGTGTGTATGTGGCCTAGAGTTTACTTTTCTCAAATCCTTCGTTGACAATGTGCAACAGTTCCAATTTATATTTCAAATCGAAAATGTTCATCACGCAATCACCCGATACAAATGACATCATTTTTTGTTAGTTGACTGGCGTCTTTCCTGCATACGAACGTAAATGTCAAGAATGAAAAATTAATCACAAAAACAAAGTCTACTCGAATTGTTTATTTATTCGATGTCGAGGCTTCATTGTAAATTACCGATTTATACAATGCCCTCTCTCTCCCTCTCTCTTTTTCAAGAACATTGATTAAATATCTTTTCATCATCATCATCATCAACAAAACAATTTTGAAACGAAACTTTGGTAAGAATCTCTGTAGAAAGTGTTAACAACTTTGGGGTTATTCAAACAAAACTTACAACTCATTTAAAAACACTCGACAAAACAGTTTCGTAAATTTAATGAGTGAAAAATATGGCAAAAGGTGTAAAACTTCTTTAACCACCTAAACAAAAGACGTGCCGTGCAATGTTTCATAGGTTAAAATGAAAATTCCATCCATCTTCTTTTTATCCGATGCCACACTTGTGCCGTCTGTTTTTTGGTAGGCGCCAGCGGCACACATTGCCTTCGTTTTGTTATTGTGGTGTGAAAAAGTCATAATGCGATTATAATAATGGTAGTAGCGAAACGATTCAATCGTCGACTTTCCCCTTGGACACACATTTCCGACGTGATTAAAATCAGTGTCGAGCACCATTTTCTCGCTTTTTCTTTTATTCATCGATTTTATACAATGCATAAGGATCGAGAAGAGCAAAACCAGAGCAAATATTTATTTACTTAAAAACAATGCAAAATCTGGTGTTGTTCTTTCCAATGTATTGAATTCATTGTTTTTTTTGGCTACGGTTGTGTTGACGTTGGATATAATTTTCGGGGCAAATAGCGCCATAATAACAACACATAACAATAACGAGAACTAGAAAAGCCGCATTGCCCAATTTATTTTTAATGTGTGTTTTCAATGTGAATCATTCATGGTCTATTGTTAAGTTGCTGAGCCAAATGATTTTGTGTGTCCCTTGAAACTTTACCACACACAGAGAGAGACATGCTCTTGTTGTTCTAAAGTGTTCAACTGTTGGCCGATGTGATAATGCAAATTCGGGAAATGTGTGTGGCAAGTTCAAAGTGGTCATCCAATGAAAATTGCCTTGATAAAAGCCTGTTCGGACATAGAAACGAAACTTTTTTTTAGTTGCCTTCTGCGATAAAACCAAACAAAACTGTAATTAAGGCAGAGGAACAACGACAATAAATCGAAATTGTTATGATAACAATACAAATATCTCTTTTCTAATCAGGCAAATCGACATAGGATTGGATTCACATATATGGCATACTCTGATTTTCGTTACGTCGGTGGCGTATCTAATTTGTATTGCTGACAAAACGGTCATACAAATAAGTTTTCCGATGCATGTTAAAAGGCCATACAAACAAATCACAATGATTATGTAAGAAAGTAACGGGCAAAAATTAGTGCTTGTTCTGTCAGCCAAAATAATAATTATTTGTAAATTAATCAAGCTACTTGTGCCATATCGTCATTAATTTTTGGGGTCGAAGAACAGTCCCTTTGCCTTTCACTCGCTCTCTCACAGTCATTTTGTGTGTCATCATCCCAACACATTGTCGAATCGACAATATGATATTCGATCACAACACCTTCATTCACGAACTTGTAATTGATGAACACAAATATGTAACAACAAAATGGTGTCGAAAACATGACACACAAAAAAAAATTCAGCAAACAACAATAAATGTATTGTCAACAATCCTTGACCTTGTGAATATTTGCGAGAATTGGTGCCAATAGAAAATGCTGCAGAACCGAAAAAAATCAACGCTTTCTTACTTGAAAGCCGAACCGTATCAAAAAATAATAGCGGACACCAGCGCGCACACACATTCGAATGAATGCACAATAATAAAGTGTTATGTGCGCCCGCGTGCTTGACGCAGAAAACAATGAGGTATAAATGAGTGGCACCATCGTTGTTCGTGAAACGTAAATATTGGTTCAATTTTTGCTCATTGGCCAAGTGGTGTTTTGTCGACACACACATCACACAATGAAATCAATGACAAATGGAGAGGAAGAAAATAAGGTCATGTGCCTAATTAGGAACTAATTTATTGAAGTATTTAATGTAGTTCTTTTTTCTTCTTCTATTCGACTTCATAGTTTCAATCATTCGCGCCTGATGCATCGCTGTCGTCGACAACTATCATCCATGATGAACGATCTTATCATTAAATGTTGTAATATTTTGCGTTGACGGTATCTGCTTTGAATCAAATACTACCGAAAAAGCAAGCGAAAGACAACGCTACCGTTCGTTTTCCGATATTATCTGTCTCGAAGATTTACGGTGGAATGACTTTTCGTGCGCTTATTCCACCATTATTTCTATTTTTGTCGCCATTTATTCAATCATCAGAACATGAAGAGGCAAAGAACCGATTGTTACTACAATGTGTTCCAATTTGTTTGTGATTTTCGTTTTGCTATATGGGTTATGGTTTGGTACAACTCTCGGCAAAGCCGTATCCATTGTATGATTTGTCTTTGATTTCAAATACATCGTTAGTACACTGAATTTTCACCAAATGTTGTTCCGATGTACGTAACGAATGAAAGAAGGATCGACCGACAGAAACGAGAGATAAAAAAAGACAAAAATCAATTTCGTTTATTTGCCTCGTTGTGAGTTGAAGAGTTTCGTTTTGATGCTATCAAGCAGAAGCAGGTTAATTTTTTTCTCTTTATTCTACATTTTGCTTATATTCGAATTGGTTCTACATCCGCCGGTTCGCATATCTGTTTCAAATTCGTGTACAGCATCGCTCGCGATGTAGAGCAATGTGAGTGTGTGTGTGATTAAAAATTGAAATTTGCTTACACTTCAATCGTTCGCAAAGGCAAATGGAAAACTTTTCAAAATAGAACAAAGCAACGAAACAATCGCTTTTAATTTTCTTTGTCTTTTATATTTTATCCATTTTTATTGCTATCTGGTCTAGCTAACATGAATCATTGAGTCGACAATGATACAAATAGTTGGAGCAACTCTACGTTTCTAAAAATGTGTATCAATATATTTTACTTCGTTTTTGATTTGTATTTACAATTTTGATATCACTTTTTCTCCATCTCTGTTTCTTGGTCGCAATGTTTTTCTTTGTTGTAACACACATTTTTTTCCTCTTTATTTTTCACTGAAGTAAATAATCGAGGATAATCATCTCAATGCGTTTATTTAATGTTTATTCAACTCGACAACGGAAACAAATCATAAATGAAAAGAGATAGAGAAAAAGTAAACCGAAAGAAAATTGGAAATTGTAAACCGAACAAAAATTGAAATCTCTCTTCATTCAGCATTGCAGTCTGTCTGTTGCAAATGGGCGTCACATACTGTGCGGATCGGAAGCAACACAAAATATATATATAAATGTAAAAATGTGTGTGTGCTCGCCAGGGTTAAATGATAAGCACTTGAACACGCGTTGTACGATTGAAAATATTCTCGGCAAAACTTTATAAAGAACATTCAATAAGCAAAATGACAGCCGCATATAAAATGTGTGGAGCATTTTAATGGTGAACGAAGCTAAGAGCAGGAGGTTCGGGAAAAATGAATATTTCTTTCTCCCGGATAAATTATTTGTTGAGTAATGGTTCCACTTTCGAAAATATCTACCATTCTATTCGTTTTGTTTAAGATATATTCCCATATTCATATTAGTGTGTGTGTGCGCTTTTGCCAATTCCAAATTGTCATCCATGTTCTATGCTTTCATGTTAATATTGTCCATATGTGTGTGTGCATGCGAATGTGCATGTATCTTCAATTGTATGCATTATCCAAATGGATTTTATGCAAAATGCTATCATATATTATCGTTATTGTGGAGTCGGGTTTTTGTTTACGGTAGACCGAATTCTAATAATCCCAGTCGCCCGATATGTCGTTATTTCTCTATAGTTGCATATCATAAAACTTTTCGACGCTTCAAAAAATAAACAACCAAAAATAGCTACAATCAAAACAACACATTTAATTTTTCGCAGTTATTTTGTAAAAATTTATTTGTTTTAAATTTTTCTATCGGAAAGTGGATTTGTCTATATCTTTAGTTTATATCGATGAGTGTCCGGTCAACTAGAGACAAAAAAAAAAACAATTCAATTTAGCGCATTGGGAATGGTTTGTGCTTTTGTTATTTTTCATTCTATTGAATTTTCATCGAAAATATTGCTCAATTATTAAAATTCAACAAATTGAAAGCGATGAATGGTTGTAAACACATACATATATATATATATATATAGTGAGAGAGAGAGAGAGAAAGAGGTAGAGCAAATGAAATCGAGAAAAAATACGCATGAATAAATAACATGTATGACCCCTTCCGTTTGATGTTTTCATCTCCATTTCTGTTTTGCCATCCACCCAGATTGTCCATCATGCCATCGTCATCGTCGTCGTCGTTGTTGTAAATTTTAATTACTGATTTAATTGTTTTGTATCAAGCACTCTCATTGTTTATTTGTAACACATAAAAATCGATTGTTTTCATTTGTTCGTAACACATTCAAGTACTGATGAGATTTTTTTTATCATCAACAAATACAATTCAGTTGACGAAAATGATGATAACGATAACAATATGGTGTGTGCGCAATTCCACACAAAACCTCATTGTTAAATACATTTTACACTGTGATTGATTGGAAATTGTGTCAATCGAAACATAACGAATTGAAATGTATATTTTTAAACGAAAGGGGGAAAAAAGAATAAACCAAATAAATCGCAGTAGTTCATCCTATCGTTCAAAATGGTTTGTCACAGTGAACACTCATAAATTGAAGACTTGAACATAGAATGTGAGAACGAAAGAAAAAACATTAACGAATCGACTCGAAATGGTGATGGTTTTCGATGAGAGTACCATCATCAATAAAAATTGCTTTTGTAATTAAAAGCGATGGTTTCCTTGGTTTGATTTATATGCAAGGACATTGTCCGGAATGGTGCACTCTAGCTCTCTCTCGCTCTTGCTCTGTCGGTCATGACAAACAAAGACATTTTACGCGACTTTTCTGCACTATTTGTATTTCGATTGTTTGTTTGAAGTGCTGAGATTTTGTTTGCCCTATTAGCTACAATTAGTTAACGAAGCGCCAGTAAAATTGGTATCCTCGTTTCACATTCCTTACATTCTCAAATGTTCTTCTGGTTTTTGTGTATGTTGGTCGCTTTGTAGCTCCAACAACGACCCAAAATCTAATTGGAATGGTTCGCTTTTTGTTTGCACATCGCTGAAGTGTATACAGTGTTTTTATACTTTTCAGCTGGTAATTTGAGCGAATCGAAAATGAAAACGAGAACGACAAGTGAACCATTTTTATTGATGGAATGCAGCAGCAGTCATAAGAAACCATAATTGCATTTGATTTTATATCTTTGAAAAACAATTCGCGATTGTTTGTCCATCGCTTGAACTATTTTTTTTTCCTGAAAGTGCAACGTAAAAGAAGATCTGTCGAGAGAACAAAAAAACCGGAACAACCAAATACTTTTACAACATTTTAACACAAATTCCATTTGCAACGAAACAACGAAGTTGTGCTTAATCATTTTATTTTAAGGGAGAGAAAAACAGATTAATTTCAAACATTCCATTTGATTTGTTTTCAATAGAATTTTTTAAATGGTTTGATTTTAAGTAGCATATTTGTTTTGCAATCACTTCGAAGTCGCCAATAAAAATGCCTCATCGAAAAAATGCATTTGAAATTGGTTCATCGATTTTCAATTTGTCACGGTTTTTCGCTTGTAAATTTTTTATGATGTACTCAATTTAATGGGCTGTCTTTGTTTCAATCACTTTGCCCTAGTACGCAACGGCTGGATGGTGACGATTTTCCTTTTAAAATGGGCTACATTTTCGATCAATTTTCGATAGTTTTTTACATTTACATATTTCAATTTTAAATGGCCACTCATTCGAAACAACACAAAATGCGAGCTCATGTTAAATAAATAACACAATGTTTTTGGAGTGAATCGCACACACACACACATACACAACATTGAACGATATTTAGGACAATTCGGAATTAGACGCTAAGTATGTCGGACAGTTTGGATGATACATGGAATATTTCATAAATTTCAAATGTGTCAAGAGTAATTCTGCTCGATTCTGTGAGTACACATCACATTTCAAGATATCAAGGGATGGAATGAGTATAAAGCCTCTGAACAATAATAGATGAGTAAGCGAAAGCGTATTCACATACTCACCTGTCCGTACACGAAGATGCGATCACATGCATTATAAACACAAATTTTAAATATAGTCGTAATCCAAAGACTCTGATGTTGGAACGCTCATACACATACATGCTGAAGCGATTAATTTCAATGAATTTTAAAAAGTCAACTGAACATCGAGCAAGACAATTATTTCGAGTTGTTCAATTCCATAGTCTCTGTGCTACTGAATGAAACCGACAGTACAGTATGCTTTTGCTGTGTATCTCGTTTGGCCAGTGCACAGTATTCAATGTTCAGTGTTCGTTGCATGCAAAATATCATTTCAACATCTAATGTGTGAATAAATTGAGCATACGCGAAACTCTGCCATTTATTAGCGCTGATATATTCTGACCTCATATGATAAATTTTACCGCGCCAACCATCATTTCAACCTCTAAGCTTCAAAAATATTAATTAAAGTCATCCGCTTCGTCTCGCTTTCTCTTTGCACCTATTTGGAAGCGTGTACAGTATACACACGAAAAAGGGTCGATTAAAACGTTACCGCAAGGCATCATATCGTTCAACAAAATTTAGCACACTGTACACGCAGCATCATCAAATTAATGTCATTGTGTTCTGACATCAATTATAATTTATTTGTTGTATAAAATCCATAGTATGGTGGTTGTACACAAAAAAAACATACGAAAAATCAAAATTCATTAACATTTTGAGCTGTGTCTGTGTGTGGTAAAAGAATGGCGTACAACATACCCGAGATAACCAATTTTTGGCGAACATAAAATATTTATGCTTGTTTATTATTTTCATGAATACGATAATCGAAACGTTTATTAGACACAATGCGCCCAAACCAAAAAAAACTACTGACAATAGAATCATAATGTTCAAATGCGCCGACCAAAAACTGCACATGACATATAACACAAGTGAAACCATTTTAATTATTTGACTTTCATCATAACACTTTTTCGTCGTCATTCTTTTGGCTACTTGTCCGAGGCCTTCAAACTAATTCCCCCATTTATGCGAATACTTTGGCTTACTTCCCGAAGACCCGAGACAAACACAGGTCCTTCGTTTTATTTGTGCATAAAAGTGATCATAAGCTTCTGTCATCCTCAAATTATGCGCGATTTTTTCCGTCTCATTTTACGAAACACAATATGAGTACAAGTGCACGAGAAAAAAATGGAAACAATTCTGCATGTTCGTGAAAAATAATCATTTTGGCATATTCTATTAAAAAAAACTTCTTTGCAAAATTAGTTTTTCCTTGCATCCGGATGTAACGATAATGAAAATTCATAATTCATCTTTTCATTAAAATTATAGTGAAATGGGCCGTCAAAAAACTATTTTTCCTTGTACATTTTGCTGGATCATTTACAGTGTCTGAACCTTGAGATTTTTTTTGCTCTCGCATTATTTTTTCGTGAAACTGACCCAGATCGTCGCAAAGTATGAATGCGTACGAAGACGGGATTTTTTTGAAGCTGCTCACATTGGCTTGGTAAACTCACATGACGTGTGAAATTCATCAGTCAACCATCAAATGGCGGTGAAATTTCCGTACGTCATAAAGCTAAACAAAATCACAATGTCACCATGGGTCAAATCTCGCGTTTGTAACATGTCAAGTTAGTGTGTAGTACTTTTTTTTATTTTCTAGTACAAGTGACAAAAAAAACGAACGCTAAAGATCTGATTATTGATTGTGACTCTAGCACTTTTTTACGATTGAAAAGATGAAATCGTCAATCGATGAGAAAAAAAGCAGCCATTTTCAATGATTTCCTTTTTATAGCCGAACATAGAATGCAATGTGTGGTTTGATTTTACCGATTTTTCTTTGATGTAGTTTTCTATTACAATTCGCATTTATTGCAGGCTATCCAATCAAAAACTGTATTTTCGAAACACATCGTTTTTTTTTCTCGTTCGAGCTCTCATTCAAAGACATCACAAGCTGCTGTTGCAGTATCCATTACTTTGGAAATTGTTTAATTTCCGTTCATATCCGGCCACAAATGAAGCTGACACAAAAATGAGATTAAAATTCACTGAAAATATTTGCTTCGGGATTATTTTCTCCCTTTTCATTTCTCTATTTTCTACTTATACTTCTTCGATTTCTTTTCACTTGGGCTGCCGGATAACTGCAGTTATTTGCTCCTCATTGAATTCACTTCAATTCTGCATCAAAAATGGAAATGAGCTTTTTGTCAACGGTTCTTTGAAGCATGCATCCGACTGAACCGAAGTAATTTTTTGCTCGATTAGAGATTCATTTATGTCACGAAAAGAGAGCGAAACATAAACAAACACACAAAAAAGAGACGAGAAAAAGACGAATTCACATTTGAAAATCGACAACGTCAATTGCAACCGCAAACACATGGCAGAAATTGCTTTGTGTGCATAGATTAGAAATTCAATAAAAAAATTGACATATTTCGATTCGAATTCGTTTAGAAAGCACCACAAACACTATACACATATAGAGCAGTGAGTAAATTACGTTTGGCAAACGGATGAGAAAAAACGAATCGAGAATAGTGTACGAATTTGCAGAGGCTCCCTCGTGAATGCTATCTCGGCATATGGGGTTTTATTTTTGTGTCCCTTGTTGTCGGTTTTCGAGGAATTTTCAAATCAATTTATCATTTTCCTCATTCTTTCATGCATTCAAAACCAAAAACAAACTGCCCATTTTTTTTGTTAGCTAAAACTTAGTGCGACAACGATAATTTTTCGTCTATATAAATAAAATGTACGACTTTCATTATGTCAGCAAACATTTTTCACATTTGCATCTATGTTTGAATCGTTCCATCGTTATCGCAAAAATGGTTTTGTTTAACGTCATCAACTTTATCTTAATTTTCAATTGTGAGCGAACAATGAATCAAAGTCTCTCCCCTCATTCTCTCTCTCGCTCTCTCTGTTTTTCTCTCTCCTCTTCAGTGCGAATGAGCAGAAATGCAAGTCCACCGTATTGCATACGTACATTAAGCAGTGAGCATATGCATAACACATTTTAGTGAGTTAAATTCGAGAAAAGAGAAAATGAGTAAACGATAGTGCGAAAACTCATTGAACCAAACAGCAATGCAATTGATAAAAAGAAATATATATATAGGAAAAAGTGCATTGCACAGCAGCATCGAAGTAGTTAAGTTGAAAAGAATTGTGAGTATAGAAATGGGAATAGAAATGGAAATAGCTAGACATATAAAGCGTTGATGCACAGCGCATCCCACGATGTGGTAACGAAAACATTGAAACAGAACATGCACACAAACGCTCACACCGAATTTTAACGAAATGAAAAAGATGGCATTGCATAGCTACGCACATACACAGAGAGACACATGCGAAGAAACCGAGGAAAAACAACATGAAAATATATTTTAAGTGTTAGGTTCATTTTGGCATGTATTCACCACTTTGAATGCCAAATGAGAATTTTTCGTTGAACAACGGGCCCGAAAAAGATACACACATACTCAGCCTATGGAATTGAATGAAGTGAAAAGGATAAGAGAGCAAGACAGAAAAAAATTAAACAGACACTGCTATCATTTTAACAATGAATTTTGTGCACACGAATTGTCGAGCGATTGTAAGTGAATGTGGCATTTGTTCCGAGCTCTCGGCGCTTACACATTCGCTATTAGCATAAAGTCGAAATAAAGCAAGTAAATTGTGGAATCGTGAAAAAGAATGGTGCATCCCTTTTTTACCATCTTTCTTCCTCTCTCATTCAACTTGATTCGCTATTTAGTTGAGTTCTATTTTTTTTGGTTTTCATCCTTGATTGTCCCACCACTACTGTGCTTCTGATGCTTAAAGTTGAGTGATTTTGTTCGTGGTTTTTCTCTGTCGTGCCACTTAACTTACTGGCAATGCACTGTGCTCTAGCCACAGACGAAGTTTATTTAAGTAGGAAAATGTTTCATTTGTGAAAATGCGATTTTTCGTCGCCGTTTTCGTTGTCGCGTTGATGTGATTCTGCATTTAAACTTTAAACACACATATTACATAATTTTAACCACCACATTTTAGCATATCGCAGCACGTATGGGTGCCCACATAATATTTAAATGAGCTGGTAAATGCGTCTTTTCTTGATACCGACGTGCAAATCGACACCGACACTCTAACAGACTAAAAAAACACTTTATTCACACGAAAATTCTCTCTGTATGTTTTTTTTTTCTCTACCTCTCTCGTCCAAAATATTTTTATTATATTTTTTATGGTTGATGGTTAAAGCATTTCACGTGACTGTTGAAGGTTTGCCACTTCAATCGTGACAAAAAAGTTTTCTGACCATGTTTTGCAGCTTTTTTCCGCTCACCCTCCTGCTTTTTTCTCTCTTCCTCTTTTGATTGTCCGGAAAATACTTTACTAAATGTAATCACGATATTAGCCATTTGATGTGACAGAAAAAAAGTTATTTTTTTTTGTTAAACAAAGAGTTATACAAAACGAACATAACATTTGAATATGTTTGAATTTTTTTGTGGCTGAAGTTACCTTCAAAACAAACTGACAGGATTCGTGTTGTCGCGATTTTTTTTGTCTTCCTCCGTTTCGCCAAACATATTCTTGGCAAAAATCAGGTGCCAAAATAGCTCATAAAGGATACTTTCGTCGGTCATTAGCATACCGATAAAAAAAAGTGTGTCACTTTTGGGCTCTAATATACACCACAATAATATATCAAGTTTATGTTACATATCCGATAAGCCAGTATATCATAACGATTCACTTCATTGAACTGCATTCTTTTCTCTAATTTTTCTTTGCTTTACTCGTTCTTGCCTTTCGTGCCATTTGTTTCAAGGAAATGTGCCAAATCAATAGATGCGCTTTCGTTTTATTACTTTCGTAAGTCACAAAAAAAAATTGGAAGCGAAAAGTTATATGGCAAGCCGCATTAGTTGGTTCAATACCGCGGTCGTAATTTAACTGTTTCGTGTTTTAATGTCATTTTAATTTGTCTTATCTGTTTTACCTTATTCCGTTGTCTTTTCGTTTATTTTATTTTGAATGCCAAACAAACATCAGCCCCAATTCAATGCTCCATACATTTACGATAAAATTGTATTTGCACAACAATTCAAGAGTCAAGAGAATGGTGAAGAAAGTAAAAAAAAACTAAAATCGAACACAAAGTTTAAACACGAAATGCAAATTACCGATTTGACTAGCACAATGTCATTGGCTCCCTCTACCATTTCGAATTCAGTCATTGCGCTTGCCGAAAACTGCAATTTCGATCGTTTGCTTTTAATCGTGCGATTTTCATGGGCAGAATTTGCCGTAAAAATCAATAGAGACAACAAAATTATTTTGCGGGTAAAATACCACGAATGAAAAACGAACACAAAAGAGCAATTGCTGTGAAAATTGCGCGAAATGGAGAAAAGTATAAAAGTTTGTCATCTTATTTATGACCTGCTGACATTGACTGTTTATTAGCATTGATAATGGATGAGTAGTTTTTTTCGATCCTCATTTTCTTTGTTATGGCTCAATTTCGTAGTCGTTCAGTGATATCATAATCTGAATGGTGTTGAAACAACAGGCGAAAGAGAAGAGAAAACGAACAACATTGACTATCTTTATGGTAAAAGTGATTGTCTAATAAACTGTGTATTGTTCATGTTGAAATCAACTCCCGAAAAATCAACGGCCAAACTAAATAGTCGAAACAATCAAAGAAACACCGAAAAAAAATATATACACAGTGTACATCCCAAAAACAGAGATAAAGATTATATGGAACAGTTTGATATGGAATAAGAGGCTGCAAAAGACTCATTGGCTTACAAAAATTTCCTCTAACCACCAACATACTGATAAACATCTTAGGGGCTAGTCTCACGATATGGAAACAACTATGGAAACATGAAATGTTTACAGAGGAATTTTGGATACTGATGTGACCACCCATTGGATATATAAAATCTACGGAAACATAACATGTTTCCATTCTATGTTTTACCAAATATTTCATGTGTTATCTATAGGTGGCGTTATCATTTAAATTCTCATTCTCATCCTCATCCTCATCCTCAACATTCAACCATCATTATTAAGAACGCGTCGTTCTTTTGTTAGCTTGTGATCGTCTGCAATATTCGCGATATTTATATCTTTTTTGTGTTTTGATAAAAAAAATGGAGAAAAATAATCAAAAAGATAAAAGAAAGGTTTCGAGAACATGGAATAGAGAGGAGATAAGGAAACTGATTGAACTTTACGAAATGAGAGTTGACCTTTGGAATCCTTCTTCTCAAAATTACATGAATCGGTGAGTTTCGAATGTTGAACATTATTTTTAATAAACTAAACTAAAACCATTCCGAAAAATTATAGAAATATTAAGCAAACACTGCTCTCAGAAATTGCAAATGAGCTGAACGTTAGTTCAAAAGACGTGTCCGCAAAATGGCATGCTTTAAGAACTCAGTTCAATAGAGAGTGCAACAAAGAACGAACACTCAAAAGCGGCTCTGGAGCTGATGAGGCTTACATCTCGAAATGGGAAT
Source organism: Contarinia nasturtii (assembly GCF_009176525.2). Lineage (NCBI taxonomy): Eukaryota > Metazoa > Arthropoda > Insecta > Diptera > Cecidomyiidae > Contarinia > Contarinia nasturtii. The sequence goes on along the minus strand of NW_022199997.1, from coordinate 94,019 downwards.
ATAAGTCTTCTTTGCGATTCTTAAACGTGAATACAATGTCAGGGGCAACCGTATCAACATTGGACTTGAATGAATTGTCATCCACTGGACCTATCGAAAAATTAGCTGAATTCGATATCAATGCTGCTATCGTTTTGAGTTCCGATTCGTCCGATACTAATGATAATCAATATGATGTACCGTCTTGCTCAAATAACAAACGGCGTATTGAACATTCGAGTAAGAGAAAAAAATCCAACTCACAGTCATCTGATGAAAATGTTTTAATGCAAAAAGCATTGGAAGTTATGAGCCATACAAACGACGAACTTGATGTCTTCGGTCAATTCATTGCCAGTGAAATGCGTCAAATTAGCGACTTATCAAAACGAAATTCCGTTAAGCGTGAAATTATGGCTATACTAATGAACAGTGGTAATGATATGCTGATAACAACAACTCAATTGCAGCCGTTTACGGTTTGCAACAATATAAGTCCTATCGATATAACAAATTCGGATGAAAACGAATTCCAATATTGTTTTGAATAAATAAAATTGCGCGATTGAGTTCGACCACGACCTTTCCCATTTAAAAAGATCCTAAATAAGTACGACATATACAAACCATTTCAACTTTTATTTTGTTTATATTGTTTTTCAAAACCGATGAGCCATTTGCAAGTGTGTTCAAAATGTATTTACATAGAATGATTGTTTACAGCCAAATAAAATTATTTATTCAACATTAAGAAGACTGTGAATAGCTTGTTTTGAGAAAATATTTATTTTCGTTGCTTATTTCGAATATTGAATCTTTCAAATCTGACATTTGTACATTACGACTTCGATTTATCCAATTTGACAGTTAGCTTGGTGTGCATGTTTGGTTGTATAAAACAGTTTGTTTCTGTAAGCGAAATGGATAAGGCTGAAGAAAATAGTTCTGGCAACTTGCTGCCATTGACCATTTACAAATGCACTGATAAAAGGTGTTCTTATTCAACTTTAAGGAAGGATCATTTAGATAGACATATCGATCAAACACACAATAAAAAACGCAAAATCTGTGAATGTGGAGCTCATATTTTGTCATCTGGATTAGCTCGACACAAAAGAACATCATGTCCATTGCTGAACAATCGTAGTTTAATTAGTTTGTGCATTGAAAAAGCCACCGAAAACTCACCGAATGAAACAAATGCATCATCTCATCAAATTACTGGAATGGAATTGAACAACTTTGTCGATACGCATGAAGAAAAAACTGCATGCTTAGTTTCAACAATAGGTTCTTGTGCTTCAAATCCGTTGGTGGTTCAATGTCCTGAGCCAAAGTGTAAATATTCGACATTAAGGATAGACCATTTGAATAGACACGTTGAACAAACGCACAAAAATAAACGAAAAATGTGTGAATGCGGTGCTCATATTCATTCCGCTGGTATGGCTCGTCATAAAAAAACATCATGCCGACTGCGTGCTTTGGTTGTTGAAAATGTCACTGATAACAAAAGGGATGAAGCAGAAGGACTAATAATCGCTGAAACTGAAACGAATAATAACACAGAGGAGGTCAAAGAGGAGACTGAAGAACAATTCGTAGCAATAAAAGATGTTCCTGTTGTAACAGATGAGCCACCTGAACAATACCCTCAAGCGACTGACTTCTCTATCACTCCATCGGAGTATATTTTGTATGATCCATCATTCATTGAATTTGAACATGAAGAGATAATTTATTAAAAAATGCATGAATGAAATCCTTTTGAATGAATAAAATAAATGTATTTATTTGGAATCGTCATCTTTGAATTTTTTTAACAAACATTTAGCGATAAAAATGATCAAAATGCAAATATTTATAAACCAATTCCAAACACATGTCACGATTACGCGCCAAAAATATATATAACGTTGAATATTGACGTTGAGGTTGGGGATGAGGAGTTTGTGAGAATTGACATTAGAACAATGTTGAGGATGAGGTGTTGAAAAGCGTATTCATTTTTAATTTGTGTATTTGATAGTGTGGAATAATTTATGAATTTAAATAAAATGAATAGCCGTGTGAATTTGAAAAGCATTTGCATCGTGTCTGGAACGACTAGCAAAAAGATAATCGATAAAAATATTCTGCGAAAATTGTGCAAAATTGATATATCAGTATCAGTTAAAAGAAAACTGACTGATGATGAAATAGTTTTGCATGCAAAACGAGCCAAGGTTAATCTGGAAAAAATGTCATCAAATTACATTCAAAATATGATTGTGGACGCGAGAAATGAAGTATTTTTTTTATTTGTTCACGCACAATTAAATATTTAATACTATGATATTTTATCTTTGCTAGAATCAATCGACACATAACACAATGAAATCAGAGAAAATTATACGATCCGAACCAAAAAATGTCTCAATTCGTTCAAAGTACATTCGAATGAATGCGAACAATGGGGTACTTATTATTACTTCACACCTTAAGATATGTTCGTTGCATTTTCTTTATTTTACATTGAACTTATTTCTTAGAAACAATCGAAAACGGAAGGAAAATTTAAGAATGAAACAACGCAAAAGGCTATATGTTGCACGGAATATGTTATTGGCGAAATCGTTTGGTGCAAGCTGAAAGGATATAAGCATTGGCCTGCATTAATCAAGAGCTTTGATGGGAATAAAATTAACATTTATTGGTTCAATGACTACCGGACATCAGCAGTATTTAAATCTCAGTTGAAAAAATTTCTTCCAAATTTAAATGTTTTCGGAAAAGATATGAATCTTCCACTTCAAAAAGCGGTGAAAGAGGCTTTACTGCTGTGTAAATCAATGAATGCAGAAGAAAAATAAATTTGTCTTGTATTAAAATAATTGGTTTTCGTTTGAAGTGTATTTTTATTTGACATTTTATAAGATTGGATGAGGTTGAAGGGTGAGGTTGAATTCATGTGTCATACATTTTCATCAAAAGAAATTCAGAATCAGATCAAACCACAGTTTTACAGAGTGACATGGCAATCTCGAAAAACACTGTTGCTTCCGCGGTTATCGTAGCCATTTTATTAACACAAAAAAGAAATAAAAGAAAAAAGAGAAAAATGTGGGTAAGAAATTGGATTCGTGCACGTGAAACTGAAAATTCCACTCATAAAATGATAGAACAGATGCGTAGCGAAGATGAAAATGCATTTAAAGGCATGTTTCGAATGAATGGCGTTCAATTCGATTTTCTATTGGAAAAAGTTCGTCCGTTGATTACAAAAAAGGATACAAATATGCGCAAATCAATTTCAGCAGAAACGAGATTAATGATAACACTAAAATATTTATCAAGTGGTGACTCATATAGAACATTGATGTACCTGTTTCGCGTTCCACATAACACCATTTCTGGAATAATTCCAAGCACTTGCAAAGCAATATTCTCATCACTTCGTGAAGAATATTTGAAGGTATGCTAACCAAAAATACTCTATTGTCCCAAAATACATTTTTTGTACATTACTTTCTGAAAAAGGTACCAAATACGTGTGAGGAGTGGAAGAAAATTGCCGATGATTTTCAAAGTAAATGGAACTTTCCGAACTGCCTGGGTGCACTAGATGGAAAACACATAGTTTTGCGTTGCCCGAAAAATTCTGGATCGCTGAATTTCAACTACAAACATAACTTCAGTATTGTTTTGATGGCATTGGTGGATGCCAATTATAAATTCACATACATAGACGTCGGTTGTAAAGGAAGAATTTCTGATGGTGGTGTTTTTAACAGGAGCTCTCTATATCATGCAATTGAAAACAATTTATTGAATATTCCGTCGCCATACTGTTTGCCCGGAACTACAATTGAAACACCTTATGTGATTGTGGCAGACGATGCGTTTGCGCTGAAAAGCTATATAATGAAACCGTTCAACTTTCGTAATCAAGATAAATCGCAACAAGTTTTTAATTATAGACTTTCTAGGGCCCGAAGAATGGTTGAAAGTGCTTTTGGTATCATGGCAGCCCGATTTAGATTGCTTAGAACTAACATCGAAATAAGTGAAAACAATGTAAAATTATGTGTTCTGGCCATATGCGTATTACATAATTTTTTGGTATCTGACGAAGACGAAATTTTATTATCTGATGCTTTGTTGAATTTTAATGAAACTTGTGAAAATGAATCGACAAATCCTATCAATTATTCAAACGAAGCGAAAGAAATTCGCGAATTATTCAAAAGCTATTTTGTCAGCCCAGCCGGAGAGGTATCTTGGCAATATGATATGATATAAATAAAAACAACATTTTTTTTCACAAATATGATCAGATAAGTTGGTGGCAATGCGACCATAATGGAAACATTAAATGCAAAATGTTTTTTTTGTAAACATTTTATTTCCATGGAAACAATGTTCAACAATTATTTCCAGTTGTTTCCATATCGTGAGACTAGCCCCTTAAATTTTTCTTCCGCTTTTTTTGTTGTCTTCTTTTTTCGCTTTTTATCTGTGTCATTCCATCGGTGGTATATCGCTGCTGTGGCGGCAGTCGCCTTTGCTGTGGCCATACATGAAACACTTTGCAAACGATACCCAGAAGATGTCCAAAATGTTGAGTACAACGGGAAAAACATAAATAAATGACCGAATCATTATATAACAACGGTATGAAGAAATACATACAATTCGAATATGTCTTACGAAACGAAAATATAAAAATGCTTTATATTGCATTGGGATATACTCGAGTCATATATATATGAAATGCATAAGCAGCGAGATGAAAATGCCTTTAAACAAACCTCATATTTTTTCAAAAGCACACGACAAATCTTCAAAACAATCGTCGGCTCCGAGTGTTTTATTCACTCCCTTTTTATGTTTGGTTTTCGCTATAACTCTTTTTCATACCAGTTATTATATACATCACACGTTTCGACATCATGATTGTCGAATGTGAGATTTTGTGCGGCTTTTTTGGAGCATTTCGGTTCGTCGGTTGAAATTACAAAAGAGATGGAGCGGGAAAGCGTGAACGAACAAAAAAAAAACGAAATCTGTTGAAAATCATATGAATTTAATACGAATTCAAAACAGCATCTATTCGATTTGGATAGAGAGACGACAAACAGCAAACAATAAGAAAAGATGAAAACATTGACATTAACTAGTGGATAAAAGAGAAGCGCAATCGAACAAACAACAAAAGAGCTTGAACAACAACGACAGAAATGTTAAATCCACTGATTTTGTGCTGAAATATCAAAGCATCAACAATCGAAGTTTTTCATGGCATTGAGTTTTCGTTTCAGATTTTTCCATTCTCTCTCTCTCTCTGTCTCTCTCTTCTCAATTCAATCGTTGCAGCAGCCGAACAGATAGAATAGAAAAGTTTTAGTTACTTGTTTCGCTACTTCTCATTGTTATTGTATTAAACTTACGATCCGAATGGATTTTCACATATTCTCGCACATAAACTTGCTGTTTTTTCGACTTCTGTTCGTCCTTTGGATGTTTGCACATGAACGAAAAGAAAAATGAGAACTATTTTCAGGATACCATTCATTCTGCAACTTCAAATTGGGAGCAGAGAGAAAGCTTTCAAATAAAATAAAATGGTGAATGCGCCAATGCTTTGTTGGTGTGCTGTTGGATTTTAAACCAGTTGGCAGTTGCAAAGCCGTATCTATCCATCTCTTTCTCACACTTTCCTCGTGGTATTTAATCCCGATTGATTTTAATCAAAAATACAAGAATAACAAAGGATCGTATTTCCATCAAGAATATATAGGCAAACGAATATGAGCACGAAATTCAAGCCAAATCGTTTTGTCGTTCTGACCATTACATGTTTGCAAGTTAGATTCTATTCCCCATTCTTTTCTCTTTTTTTTTCGCATGCATTGTGTGAGTGTTTTTTTTTTTGTTGGTTTCCAGAGAACAGCTCTATTTCGTTGTCGACTATCTGCGCTGGTTAATCTTTTGGCTATCAGCACACTTTTATCGTATTTAGCAATGGAAACGTGTTACGTCTTTATATATACATATACATTCAAAATAACTCAATATGCGATACATATACACTTTGATATAGTAAACCACTTCTTCTAGTTTCTCTAAAGCTGTTTTTTTCTTTTGTTTTCGTTTTTTTTTTTTGTTCGGTTGGGGTGATGTGAGGATTATCAGTTTTCTCTGTAAAAGTTTTTATATGTGTGTGCTTGTAATGTTTTCATTACATGCAAACCGATTTAGGCTAATTTCCATCATTTGGAAATGTGTCAGAATGAAATGGCTTCCATTTTGGCTTTGCTCTACTTGACGAATGACTGGGAATAACCCATTTTACGCTTAAGCCTCCCATCGCAAACATGCTCAACAGTTCAAAATAGATCACATAGCGTTATCGAAAATACTCTAGTTTACAGGCGAACATAAGTACACTCTTTACCTAATCCACTTGTGTAATTTATTAAGTCAAGTTCGGCAATGGCAGCTGATATTCGGTCGAATTTCCATTTACAAACTATTCATTTTAACAATGCTCAATATTCTAAGTGTTAATCCATTGTATTTATTCGTACAATGTGGTTTTTGTTTTGAAACAATTCACAAATATAATAAATCCGCAATTTTAAAAACATTTACCAATTTTAGTTGAATCTCCCTTTCATCGTTGTTATTCGTGAGCAAATGTTAATGCAGAAATTTAAAAGGCTCGCACGTACACTGATTGGATGCTTTGCAGCGATTTCAATAGTTTGTAAAAACTTTAAAATCAGCTTACCGAAGAAAATTACTACATATACTGAGTACATATTGACTCATAAGCCTAATTGCAGTTACTTTCACGAATAGATTTTCTACTAAAAATCATTTTCTCCAAAGAATACGCAAGTTCACAAAATTGCTGGTCTTCACAAAATATTCATGATGTCATAATTTCGATGGCATTTAAATCATTAAACAACAACAACGATTCAAAGTCATTTACTCGCTATTTTCTACTTTGAACTAGTGAGCTCATTAAAAGTAATGTGAATTCTTTGCGGAAGCAATAGATTGCACTTTGATTGATGATGTGAATTGTAAGAAATGAAAAATTTTCATCTGAAAATGTGACTGATTTATGTTTTTCCCTTCGAAATACACACGAATTTGATTCTGCATTGGGCTTTACTTCAGCAAGTAATGCGAATGCATTCACAGAATACGTATATACGGTATGTAATATGCTCAATGATCGAAATGTACTGGAGCGGCACGTCTTACCGCCATATAAATAACTTGATATCATAAATGCCAGCGGAGACATTTAAAAAAAAGAAAGAAATACGATGAGCTCGAGTGCAATTGCGTTGCAGTCAAATTGAAACAGAATATCTAATGGAATTTTATTCGAGTGAAATGTTCGTTCATGGGATGCACCAGAAGCAGCATCAGCGTGAACATCTTATAATTTATATAGTTTAATCGAAAAGCAATTCCATGACGATGAGTTAATGTGATTCGATCGTGCATGGCGGTTGAACGAGTACTTTTTAAATGACGGTGTCAAATTGATGCGGGAAAAATTGCATATGAAAAATAACATTTATTCGCTTGGACAAAATTAGCACGAAAATATAACATATACAGTGCCACATGACGTGTTTTTTTTTGTTATTTCGTCGGGAGGTCGTTTAATACGAAAATTTTAGCGCGGCAAAAACTAATTAGAAATGAAAATTCAAATATAAATTCCAATTTCCATTTTCCATATTACGCAATGTTTAATTAGTTTTAGGCTGTGGTTACCTGCATTATCGTATATTGTGTGTATGAACAGCTTTACCTCAATGTTGGTCGAACGGGGACTGTTCATACACACATACACGTACACCTGGAAAAGTTCTCTGGGGTCGTTCGGCACAGCTGTTCTTTCACTATTTCTCCATTGCTGTGAATGGCTGGTTCATTTCATGCTTGCTTTCAAAATGGCTTGTATCTTCCATACTAATGAGATTTCGGTGCATTCAATAATAAAAAAACGTGTATTGAAAAGGTGAACAAAAAAACGAGTTTCAAAAAGAAAATTTTCATCATCGTTTTCCTGTTCTTTTTTATTCATTTCCGTGATGATGGTAGTGGAAGTGCTGGTTTTGCTGCTGCTGATGACCTTTTTTATAGTCGCAAAAATCTTTGCAACGCCAAAAATACACACACACCAAATTATATACCATAGTCATTTTGAGCCATTCATTTTGTTAGCGCACAAAGTTGCAATTTGAACGAAGATGGTGTACTTAGACGAAGCTGATTAATCCTTTCACGATGCTCGTCTTTGCTCGAAATTGCATTTTGAAGATGCACTCAAGGCTGAACAGCGAATCACTGTGTGGCCATAGCAAATGAAAAATTCGCCGAGTAGAGACAGCGAGCGAAATAAAAAGAAATAACGAAGAACACACGCGCTATAGCACTGTATGCGCGCGTTTCAAAATTAAATGAAGTAAAAATGTGTAAATAAAGAAAAGAAGATGAACGATATGGGCAAGCGAGAAGAAGAGATAGAGAGTTAAAATAGAGGATGGGTTATTACCTTTGGGTGAAGCTATAAGATGCTTTGTATTAATATATTTTATGGCTGTCGTTGAATGTGAACATTTTGAGAAAATAATAATGAAACGGAAATGGCAATGCGCAACACATACCTTCGCGTTGGGCCCATTCCAAACGGAAATGCCACAATCTAAAGCCAAACGAGTGAAATATGTACAAATGAGACGAATCAGCTAAATTCGCATGCATAAATTGGTCATTTTCGATGTTAGTGAATGATAATAATTTGTTTGAATCTTTGAATGTAGGATGGCTTTAAGAAAATTTTGGCAATTGAAAAATCGCCATGTTTGCACACATACAATGTTTGTACACAAACACTAAATCCTATGCAAACGAAGTGTACCCAAAATCCAGTGAAGAATGAACGACACATTTTCAAACAGAATACCAAGTGAGAGAGAAGTTGGCGAAGAAAAAAGACGAGAGAGAAAATAGTAGACCGAACACCAGATAAAATGCAAACAAATTAATTCCGAAATAATTTATATGTGAATTTGGTAGAAACACGCAACATGCTTTCTATTCAACGCTGGATAATGGTAATAGATATGGAACGATTTGTTTGTGTTGGTGTCACTTTGGTTGTTGTATGTTGTGTTGCTTGATCTATTTGCACAGGAAATTATGGCATTGAATGGTATATGTACAGTGCAGAAAAGCCAACGTTTGTTGCTCAAGCCAAAAGTGAAGCGGCTTTTTGCCATAGAATATATATGGCAAACAAGTCCATTTTCGCTTGAATCGTTTCTCAAAATTGCAATATAGGCGCGCACTTACACGCGCGACCACAAATACACTTTATATTTACTTCATTTTTGCATTGAGACTTGAAGAAGATCCATTCATTGCGATAAGAAGTATCCATGTTTAGTCTATTTCATGGCGGCTAAAACCTTGGTACGCTATATTGTACTGTATATATATTTGTGACGATGAAGAATTCAACTCGAACAGTCAACATCATTTAATGTGCACATACGCACTTAACCATAATAGACATTGAATAGTCTTTGCACTTGCAGTTGTATAAGTTACCAAATTGCTGTTTGGGTTAATATTGATATTTATGTTTGCCAAATTGTATATAAAATGTTTCGTCTAGTGTCAATTCACCCACATGAATTCCAAGAGCGAAGAAAAGGAGAAAGAAGACAAAAAAAGAGCACCAGCACTTGTGCCGAGCATTGGGTTCGCTATCAAAATACTTTAACATAACACTGAGTAAATAAATTAGATTATACGCGTGCCCGCTGCATTGTGACAAATGCCGTTGTGAAGATAATGGACATTCACAGATACACTCGACGAATACTCTGATGTTTGGTGTAAATGAATGAAATGAAGTGCCTTACTTTGCGTGTATGTACTGTGTACATTAAAATCACTGAGTAAAATATGTTTGCTAAACCATGAGCAATGCCGTTAAAATCAAACCTTACCTAGGTTGCCAGCCGATTGAATGCCATCCATTGAAAAATGTTTACAAATGCTTCTTTCTCCTTGGCTTTTTACAAAAGGACAATCTGGTAATCGTCCTTTCGGCCGTATGCTATAAATTTGCCAAACAATTTGGCATTCAAATGGAATGGAATGGAGTGAGAAAGACAAGAAAATGAACTAGCCACAAATGCACACACACACACACCCAAGCACTATTTTTACGAAATTAGAGGCTCTCATCAGTTAAGAAGGGTTTAAGAATTGCTGGCGAACTCAAGATAAAACACGTTTTTTATCATTTCAGGAACACTTCAACACTATTTTCTCCTTTAATTGGTGTTGAATTTCGGTATAAAGAAAAAAAATGGTCCATTTTTAACGACATAGCTTTTAACGACTTTCTTCGCGCAAGCTTATTAATGTAACATTTTATGAATATTTGCTGTGATTCTTTCTGATTTTATCGGTACATTTAAGCCGGAGTTGAAAATTAACAAGAAAAGCGGATATATTCACCGTTCATTTTTTGTGTTTTTCTGTTTTCTTTTTTCGCTCGCTTTCTTCTCTTTCGTCGTTTCATTCGTCTCGTGAATGTGTGAATCTCTTTTATCTTTCAGTAAAAAAAGCATTAAATTTCCTACTTAAAAAAGCATACAACTACTTGTTCCGTTGCGCTTTCATTTTTATCATTTCACACTGTTTTTTTCCTTCTCTCTACCCGAATAGTATTCAGAGTTCAGTGGTGAAATATGTAAAAATAAATACGATGCGACATAGTTTTGTGCCCTTTGTACATTTTTCTCTCATTGCATTCGCATTTATTAATTACCGTTTAATGTATATGATTATGAAAATGAGAAAGAGTTTGCGGTTTGGCCAATATTTCGCATTTAATTCGGTTTGTTTACATTGTAAAAAGTACATGTGCACAAAATTGCTGACAATAGACAACAAAATACATACACATATTCACACTCATACACTCGATCGTAATCAGCATGTGCTTTAGCGCTGAACATAAGAGAAAATAATATTAATAAAAAAGGCAAGCAAATAGCAATGTGACCACGGTGACGGCGAAAATTTATATTTAGCACCGAGAGAAAATTACTACAGGCTTTACATTTCTTTTTTTTTTTTGCAAGCGTGTTTTTTCATAATACAATCTGCCGGTCTTCATTACTTTGACCTGATATGATTCGCACCATACTCAGACTGTGCTGTCCGCGAAACGGATAAATAAAATTAAAAAAAAGAAAAAAATAGAGAGAGAGAACAGAACATGGCGCAGTCATTCATGGCAATTAATTGAAGCCACAAATGTATTCCGTGTAAACTATGCCATGCGGTCAGCAATGAGCTGGTATTTATAACGCACAACAATAAAATCTATGAGTTTCAATTTCAAACAGAAAAAAACTACAACGCTGTTTTATTTCACACAAGAGATAAAATAAATTTTCAACATCAAGACACCACTTGACGTTCATGCTTTGCTCATTGCAACCGAATGAACGATTAAAATAATACAAACTAGAGACATGAAAAGGCACGCACACACACACACATCCACGATTTATTGATAAATAAAAATATTAAGCAAAAATACCCGCAATCATTTGGACATTACGAACTAATTTAGTCGAATTCGATTTATATTGATTAAGCTATCGAATTCGTATGGGAATTATAAAATGTTCACCAAAGATTTGTTAGTATGATTCGAAAATAGTTTGCGATATTGACCTTTTTGCAACCACGCAACTACAAAAATTGAATACAATAAAACAGATATAAGCACAAAAGCCAGAAACAAAATTGAAAAACGAGCGGAAAAAACACATCAAAATGTCTGTATTCCCACTTGTAAATTTTATGCTCAAATGTTCGCGTCGAATGTACATTTACCGCACACTTTTTTTTCAACAACAACATATTTCTAACGCCGTACAATGATGATTATTTAATAAAAAAAGGAGCGTATACAACATCGTTAACATGAATACTTTCATATAAATAAAAGCCAGCATAGAATGTAAGCACCAGGCATTTTCATGAAATTTCATAAGTGTTTGGTTTCTTTTTTTAAATTGAATAAGAGCAACTTGATATAATATATATAGGAGCAATGTGAGCGAGAGTGCACATTCATGTGTAGAGTGTGGTTTAATAAAGTATTTTATGTAATTCATGTGCATTAATCAAGTCAGATGGAGTACATTTTACGTTGTTAATGTGAGCAAATGACAGATAATTTGATGGCATTCATAGGTCATATCGATTAAAAATAAATCGCCCTTTTACATTGTGAATAGAAGTGAATTTATGGTGCTGAGAAAATTGGTAGTCGAGTTGAATTGGAAAAATCAATATCCATAATAATCAAGATTGAAAATGTGATAAAAACGCCACTCAACGAACAAAATGTGTCGAGAGTATTAATTAGAGGGGTTATGTTGTTGTGTCAGCAGATGATACGTGCTATTTCAACATCAATTAAAATATCGGTTCGTTAGCGCGCATCCGAATACCTTCATTTTTAAAATTCGACTTTCATTTGTTTTTACCAAAGAATTGAACTTGATCCAATTTAATGCATTTCAAGAGCCCTTCATTTTATTGACGATACAAGAGAGAGAGATAGAGAGAGAGAGGGAGAAAGAAAAACGGTTGCTAATACACAATACACAATTGACAGGAAGCGGAAATTTTGCAAGGTGCAAAGTTGAGTGGAAGGAAAATCATTTCCCATCTTTAAGTGCATAACGACCATAAACACCCACTAAGCGTACACCACTGCAATTTAACAAACAAAAACTAAACATAGACACAGACACACGCAATCGCCCCCAACAAGTAAACAACTCCATTGAATGCACTTTATCAATAACTGATCGAATGCAATAAGAATGAGTTTAATATGGTGAAAAATAGATAAAAAACTGGATTACAGTATAAATCGTTTAGCCAGTACTAGATTTATTGATTACATTCTATTGTTGTTTGTGTTGGTGCATGAATGAAAGAGAGCTTGTCATGGTAAACTATTACCGAGTCAAACTTGGTGAGGTAGGCAATGGCAATGGTAGTGGAAGCAACGGTCGTACGTGTGTGCATGTGCATTGTGCAATTCCATACTTGAAATTTGAATGGTGTAATTCAACAACGTACAGCTCCTATGCACCGATACAATTTCATACACATTAAACATCTTTTATCCGAAACGCAAACATTTTGAAAATCGTTTTTCAAAGATGAAATGTTTTGGAATGTATATGCGCAGACGATGGTTTTTGTTTTGTGAAGGCGAACAGCAAAAGGCATACCGATTTTCAATCCAGCATCCGACCGACACATATTTTTGCTTACGAATTCCGAACAAATGGTGTGCGCTCACCCTCAAAATGCATTAAAAATGATATTCAAACACTGCATTGTTCATTTATAATTTCCCTTTCGAATATATGTGTATTTCTATGAAACTGTGAAATATTTTCTGATTGAATTGTACAATGTGATCCATTTTCTGAATATAAAGGTAAATGGAGCTTCCTTGGAAGGGCGGTCGTTAGCGGATTGAATATTTCAATACGATTGGGACGCTGATTGCAAGTGCAGTTTCTCTTTCATGCACTACAATCATTCATATTCAATACATTACATAGATCTGGGATGCATGGCACATTCCACATTATTTAGGTAATATTTTCGACGATCGGTACCGTTATTCTTCTTTCGTCGGCCGTGCTGTTGTTGTTAATGCTGCTGCTGCAGTTGCCTCTTCCTCTGCTCACACTGTCACTTCTCGTTTTGCACGTGCATTGGATTCGAACGCTCGTAATCTTTGCCTTCTTGTTGTATGTCCACACTGAAATTGTTCGTACATACATGCATTTTCCAGGTTATGATAAATTTTTTTCTCGATATATGTGCTTCTGTACTTCTTCGAGAAATGAAATTTATTGCCAGTTTTGGTATGATATCAAAATGGAAATAAATATATTTTAAGTTGATTTATGGGTTTGATGCCGTTCGTTGTTGGCGTTACACTACACTCAACCATATGAAACCCCATTTTGATAATATGGATTTGGTGAATGTGTATGAATTGCAACTTCATGTTTGCATACTTTAACTTTCTCTCCCTCTCTCTCTCTCACTTTCTCTGTCCCCTTTCTCTCTTCAATCTCTTTACTATCCGTGTAACTAGTTAAAACTTGTTTGGCATTTGCAATGCCAATGGCAACTGTTGTGTAAGAATGAAAATCTATCGTTTGAATGAGAATAAGCTAGATATGGTTCGGCTTTTTCGGCAAATCACAGACGAAATTGTGTTGAAAAGATTTTCCAAACAATAAAATTCCGACAATTTTTTTCTCGCTATTTTTCTTGATATCTAGTGCTATGAGTATAAAAGACACTCAAACGAGCCTAGCCTACCAAAAATTCAATACACTACAAACACTAAACAGCTCAGCAATGTGTGGCTGTGTTGATGATACGTGCAAATGTTTCATTATATGCATTTTCCTTCGATTCCAACAATTTCGGCTGTCAAAACTTTTTTTGCACTTTCGCATCGTTACCTATTACACGAATTTTGAGGCAGTATGCAATGAGAGAGAGAGAGAATGAGAGGAAGGGAGGAAGGGAGGAAGGTGAATTCGATGATTTTGCATGTATTTGCTATGAAAATGGTTAATATAAAACCGCATGTATACAGCATTCATTGTTTTAGTATGTCATGTTAAAACATGCACAGCAATGAGTAGCTGTTGTAAGCACTACAACATATTATTTTATGTGAATTTTACACCTTTGTGTAGCTTTCATAACCAAATTCGCTGGTAATGACTTACACACACATTTTCGACATGTTTTCGTTGAGAGAGAGTGAAAAAAAATTCACAGAGAAAAAGCATATTTCTTTTGATTCAACTGAACATACCAGCCATTTACTATGTGAACGTCAAATTCACAATGGATTCTCTATAAAATTCATTTTAGTACTTTTTCCAGTCGCCTGCGATATACTCAACGTTTTTATTTTCTTACACATTGCGCATTCACTCCCAAGACAAAAATGAAACTAACTTCATTTTTCATTTCATTTTATATGTTACTAAGAACATTTTGCACCTTTATAATGGCGAAGAAATAATTCGTGAGCACTTTTTCTCGCTTCATTTTTAATGACATATCCAAACGTAAGATGTTTAAAATATTTGCAATGATTTGTACGGAAGCTTGAAAGAAGTAACATCCGTATCGTGGGTGAAAAAAATGAAGAAAAAAATCGATTTATTTGAAATCGTGAGGAAAAAACGCAGAAATCATTTCATTTCAAGAAATCCGGAGTTTTTCTTTTTTTTTTTTTAAATGATATGATTCTCTTTATTTTTATTACCTGAGAGATATCTGTTCTTTTACTGCAATTGAAGAGTGAGTGAGTGACATTATGTTTCCGCAAGACATGGAAATGCTATGGATACAAAATATAAATGAACATGTACAAAGCGGATCGAAGCACGGGCAAACTTCGTCCTCAATGAATGAATACAACTGAAGGTTTACAATGTTGACATTTGTTCAGCACGAGATTCACATGCATGTTTCATAAACCTATCATTGTCATGATCATATGTTGACGCTGCATTGGAGTGCTTATGAAAAGCAGTACAAAGCTTGTATGCTGTTCCTCTCCAACTTTTTCCAAGCTTCACATTATGCCGCGTCACAAATATTTCATCTTGAAAATGAAGCACTTTTGTGTCGCATTTGGAATTACACCTTTGCGATTGTGTGTATTTTTTGCTTGTTTTTCTTTGCACGCTTCTTTATTAGCATTTTTTTGTGGATATTCGCACAGGATCTCGTCTTCATTTTAATCCGTTTGCAACAACTTCAGTTGTTGGTTGTTGGTTTTCTTTTTTTCTTTAAGTCTCCATGCCGTATTTTTAATCTTCGTGCTTGAGCGTAAATTTATTCTGTGCATGCTAGTGCATTGCTCTTCATTTAGCGTTTGTTATAGTCAATGTGGCGCATTCACAAGACAGTTAGGAAACAAACATATACAAGATCATATTTTTTCATTTTCTTCCAGCAGATTTGTTTCTTCATCTCTCCCTCTCTCTCTCTCTCTCTTTCGCCCTATTTATTCATTCTGGTGCTTCGGCACATTTAATAATTGTTTTTTTTCTGCTGTGGATTGGAACACAGACCCATACAATCCGGACGATAAATTTCCAACGGTGTCTGCAAAATTCACCGTGAACATTGCAGAATGCCAAACAATGTTGCTTTAATGATGGGCTTAAAGTCATTGACTGATGCGGATGCTGAATGCATAAATTCAAACTTTTTGCCGGCACGCATCAAACGAACGAAAAAAAGGACTGCGGTGAAAATCAAGCGAAAAAGTTATGGATGAATAATGGTTGAAAATTTATGCAGAACCATTCGTTCAACCCAGTTTACTGTGTGCAAGTGGACGAGAGCCCACTGAGAAGATTATGAATGAGAGAGAGAGAGACAGCAATATGATGAAAAAAAAAAAAGATTAATCTCGACGTCATTATGGAAATTGTGTTAATTTGAGAAGGTGTTTCGCATTTTGCCGGGAAAAAAAACATCACACGAACGAATAAATTGCAAAACAGTTGATTGAACTAAATTACAAAATAAAAAGTGTAACAACCAATGCAATTACACGACACAATTTCCGTTTCCATAGAGAAATTTCATTAAAGTTCTTACAGCAACTTCAATTTTCCAATTTTATGAAACTCAACAAAATTGGATTAATTTATAGTATATACGTACGCTTGTACATGATGGAAGAAAATTGTATTAAACTTATACATTATAGGTGAAATGAGTAATTGAAAAGAAATAATTGTGAGATGCTTACAAAACAGCTATTGGATAAACTATGACACTAATTGGATCGATTTGTCACATTTATTTGTTGGAATGTTCTATCACATTTGACAAAACAGACGATTTTGTTTCATTTTTTTCCCTCCGAAACGGATAAACAACATTTCTCTTTTTAGTAGATTCTGAACACAAAACACAAAAGCATGCCAAGTGATCAATAACATATATGATAAACATCGTTTCACTTACACACTGTATGTGTGCGATACAATATGAATAGCCGGACATTGAGCTTTGAATGCGAGTAATGCATAATACATAAATACAACTTCCGAATATTTCTCGCTTTTTCCCTATTCATGCTCAATAAATCAATCGAACGAAGCTTAATAGCATTTCAATGGAATATTATTTGTGTGTGTGTACAACAATATACGTATGAATGTAGCTACAATGAATGTACAACATCGCATCACTGACTCAATTTATATGATTTTCTTGGTTTCCTTTTCGATTTAAATGCGCAATGCTTCCGTCGAACCAGTACCGTTCTCCTGAATGAATCAGTCAAATATTACGTATTCATTTCAAAATGTCATGTTCCAACAAATTTGATTCAATTTTTTCCCTTCTCATCCCAAACGGATAGAGGAAAAAACAACACACACACACACTTTAAATCCCCTACATTTGCAAAACCATTTTTTATGAATTTTTAAAGTGTATGCGATAGATTTTCGACTAAAACTCTCGTTTGCCAGCCAAATCGATATTTTTTTGCCCGCCAACATCCTGGTTTGACAATTGCATTTAATTTTGCAAACAAAAGCCACGTCAAACGAAAACCGTATCGAATTGAAAATAATATTTAAAAAAAGATCCTCACAATGCCACGCGACCTCAAAATCAAGAAATATATCGAGAAGGTAATAATATATTTGGAGAAAAGCATCAAATGCCTTCATTTAAATTCATCATGAGAATGGAACACGCGTTCACGCATGATGTTGCACAAAGTGCCTTCTCCACCTTTATTCGATTTGCATTGATCGGAATGGCACATTACTATCATGGCTGAAATCCGGCCGAATCGATTCCGAAACACGACGATTCTATATACAAATTGCAGTATCGAATATCGCGAATAATGCTACCCCATTTACAAAACACTACATGAACAAATCAAATCACATAAAATGGAATACGATGCTCTCGGCTAGTAATATAACGGTCATGATGTCATCGAATCGCAAATGAACAGAATCATTTTGTTCTATGGAGCGTTTATAACGTGAAAACGACACCGAAAATATCACATTGCAAATGATAATGGCAAAAAAAAGAGATTTCCATTACACATTTGGCATGTTCCACATGTGTACGCGCAGCATCAATTATTGAATGGGGGAAAAAGAGAAGAGGAGAGAAGGAATAAAAATAAAAAAAAAACACTTCCTACGAATTCACTCCCAAATCGAATGAAAAATGCGATAAAATTATTTGCGTCGATTTTTCTATGAATGATAGATACACTTTCGCATTCATTTTTATATATAGTTTGCATTTTTCAGTAAAAATGGATGGGATATTAATGCGGTGATAAAATACACGTGATCAGCGCAATATTTGCCCTTAATGGCCGTCATTATGTTTGCTTTGTTTCGTTGCTTGCCAAAATGTTGCAATAAATCGTATGATGTGCACTCAATATTCACTTTGAGCCAGCCCAACGTATTTATCATATTTCATACATGTGCTCGATAAACGAGCGCGACAAATGAACGGACGACGGCAGAGAGATGAAGAGTGTGTGGAAAAAAAGCAATTTTCTCGCCGCCATAAACAGTGTTTCATAAATTTATTGAAACCAATTTGATGGTGTTGTTGTTGTTGGTCGACATTTTTCGATATGAATATTTGCCAACATTTTGCTGCATTGCATTTCACGTCGAAAACTGATTGAAGCTGACAATCGGGAATTCTTGCCAGTTTATGAAAAATTTTCAAATAAAAAAGTCCCATATCAACCAAAACCGTACAACACATTTTTTCAATATTTTTTTTTTTTCCAAAAAGGAGTTTCTTCTTTTAGCTCGATTTGGTAAAAAAGTTTCAGACATCGACATAAAATTCTCATGTCTTGTTGCAAATGGAGAGATGTTAAAGTCAAAACAAGCCGCACACGTCAAAATGACGAATAAAACCATTAAACAGCTGGAGCACAAAAAATGCTATCCATGAAAAAGAGAGTATGCCGAACGTTTCGAATGAAACCACTTTAATAACTATAAACTATTTTGATTATAGGATAACAAAACACTCGGCGCAAAGAGAGAAGCGAAAAACTTAGAAGGCGGAAGATGAGAAATTTTTTGTAAAGAAACTTTCCCATATAAATTACATGAAAGAAAATGTCGACATTTTGAAAGAAAAACTCGTGCCACAACTCAACGACATGTTTTCAGAAAAAAAAAATTGGAAACATATTTCCATCTTCTTCTTCTTTGAATAATAATTTCGGGCCAAAATGGAAAAGTGTGTTGGACGGCTGTTCGGTGCATATAAACAATTATGAGACGATCTATGGAATGTCAATGAGTTTTCGCTTGATTCACATATAAACGACTTTGATTCACTGA
Organism: Contarinia nasturtii; assembly: GCF_009176525.2. Lineage (NCBI taxonomy): Eukaryota > Metazoa > Arthropoda > Insecta > Diptera > Cecidomyiidae > Contarinia > Contarinia nasturtii. The sequence continues at coordinate 74,493 of NW_022199997.1, read as the reverse complement.
AGTTTACTAACGATTTTTTTCGTCGGATCTCGCATCATTGAATATAATACGAACAAATGTATTTTATTATCATTGTTTATGGTAGATTTGAGCAATAATATAATCGGCTAAAATGATAATCAGAAAATTACATATAGTGAATCGTACGAATATAGCATTAAATGTGATGATGTTTCGACTTTGTTCCGTATTTTTCGTCAATTTAATTTGGTTTTGTTTTTGTTCTCTCCGCAGTGGTCAGTGTTGCGTGCAATGGCCATATAATAGTAGTAATTTTGTAATGAAGGATAAAAACAAGCGTCTCATCGCTGGAAAATGAAGGCGAAGACGACGACGATGAAGACGATGAATAAAAAACAAGGAAATTATTATGCGAAGCGCTTTTGCGCCCACAACCCATAAAAGTCATTGAAATTTTGAAGGGTTTTTCCGTCAAAATACAATATTACAAAGTCTTTTATAAACTCAATTTTGTCTGAGCTTTCGTGCGGTTGTGCCAATGACACTACGAGAAAAACCCAAACCGACAATGAGCAGTGGCACTGATTTCGCGGACGCTTGACCAACTTCATAAATGCGGTGTTTATAGTGGTTTTTTTTAGAGCGATTTACCACTAGAATCGCACAGTCTGCGTTTTGTATATTTTATGCTTCCGCCACCTCTTCAACGATATTTATGGAGTGTTCCACCTAGTTTTTTTTTTATTTGGTTCTCTTACCACATATACACAAAACACAATACGTTTGTGCGGTAATCAATGGCAATATGTTCACCATTGTAAGACCATTTGAACTAGAAATCGTGATTTTCCACCATATATTACATTTCGGTAATGGTCATTCGATCGCAAATATACGCATAAAAATGTTTTAATATGAAACGTTGACCGATTTTCTGGTTGCCGCAAGTAAAGTGCATTTTTCTCTTCATAAATTTTCACATTTTGCCTGCGCACCATTGATGGTATTATGTTAATCATTGGAAGGGAAAAATTATCATATTAAATATCGCCAAAGGTCACGTACACGCAAATCCCGTTCAAAATCCACCCTGAACTGACGATAAGTTTTTTTTCTCATTTCAAACAGCTGGTACTGCTTCTTTCTGTGAAGACTATCACAAATTCGAGAACGGCATTGAAACCGAGTGGAAGTTTCTTTTTGTGTGTGTGTGTTTACTCACAATTTTTCGTGGTCAAGAATTGTTACAACAACAACGACAAAAACACACACCACATGCACACATTTCGTCTTTTCAATGAATTTAAGCTTTAAAATATGCTTCAACTTGATACTGAAGTGTTTTTATGTTGGTTGCTTGTACCACTGTTTCACATACAATATAGAATTCGTGTTTGTGTTACGTTTTACCTTTGTCTGAATTACAGAAAAGCTCTTTGTGACATTTTTAAATGTGAACGTAATAAACAAGGAAGTAGAAGTCACGAACAATTTAACATTTCAATGTTATGGTCGATTACAAATCCATGGCATACGTATACTTTGAGTGTGCGTGCAAGATGTAATACGAGTGTCTGGGTGTGCATGTGCGATACGATGGACTTTTGATTTAAACATATTCGCTGAATCCACCGAACTAAGCCGTGCTGATGTATATTCGGTATTGGAAGTATGTATTTGAATGTGTGTGTAAAAAGTTTTTCGTTGTCATTTTCTGTAGAAGTTGGTTCGTTTTCTAAATTCAATAAAAGTTATGTAACCATTGTTGAGAATTTGCCCGTTCGGCTTGTAATTATCAATGTGCATAGCCAGCGGACTGGAATTTCTATCTGCACTACTTTCTCATTCTCTGCAAGCTCACTTAATATGTCGAAAACTTTGTTCCTTTTAATTTTAATCACTGGCATGAATTACTTGCAAATACTCATCGTATTTGGGTTTGGAATGTGATTTGTGAATGCAATGATAATGATAAATCAGGCTATTCAATGCTATTCACATTTCACATGCACGTACATTGGATTTAAACTATTTGTTTTCTCTTAAACAAATACAAGAAATCTCCCCCATTCATGCAACCGAACACTCCACACACATCGTCATCGTCATCATCATCTCTATTCGATACATTTTTGGAAAATCTCTTTCTGACTCCTTACGTGCATGCTCAAAAACTCAAATTCATTCGAATGCAATTTAATCCAAATGGTTTTGACACACCTTTGTTACAGCACATTGTTGGAATTGCATTCACATTTTCGGTTTATATTAGATATTCATGTTTCATGTTTCATGTATTCAGTCGTCTCGATATACTTTTCCGTAAGTTTTTGGAATTCGGAAGTTTTCTTCGCAGCAGCAGCAAAGAGAATTTGAGTGTGTGTAATTGGTGACGATGGCGCTAACATTTTCAAGAGATGGAAAACAATGCAATTTTGATACCAGATCCGACTGCACATACACACACCCACACGAACACGCTTATTTTATACACTTTAGCAAACAGCTACAAATTACAAGGCGATGATGAATTATTTGAGTTTCAAATGCATCGTTAAAAGTTAGTTGTACTCCACCACTGTCAATAGAAACATATTCAATATTTACGAATTCTAATAGGCTACCTAATCGCAATCACAAATTGAATCGACACATTTATTCATACAATTTGCATATAATTTCATGTCATGCATGAATGACGGCAACTGCAATCGAAATTTCTCATCGACTCCTCTACCGGTCTATCTCATTTTGTGTGTTTGCACATATAATTTTCGTTTCGCATCGTTTCCTCTATATTTTATGTTTTCTCGCTTATGTATTAAATATTCTATTTCGGAGAAAGCATTAATTTGCGTAGATTTTTCGGTGGAAAACCATTTGCGTTTTAATTAGGTACTTCGATGATTTTTTTTTACGCTACAAATAGTACTGACAACTGCCCAAACCATTCGAATTCGCAAATAATATATTTGCTACTTATTTTAATACAAAATGTAATGAGTTAAAATTGAACATTCCACATTTTTGTCAGCTAATTAAAATGAATTTGTGAATTTCCCATTTTAATATTTATTTTTCATATGAAATTAAATAATCTTGATGATGACGCTGTCACATTTCGATTTTACTACATACATTTATGAACGACTACAAAAAAAACGAACTAGAATCATTAATGAAAATGTTGCACATCAAATATATTCGAATTACAGACAATTTTCGGAGAGAGACATACGCCACTGTCATAACAGCAATAACGGCGATGATGCTTACTTAGCAATTTATATTTCTGATTCAGTCATAAAATTGTGTACCATTTATATATTTGTGGTGAATCTCTAGAGTGGAATAACGAAGAAATAATTGGTCTGCGGTTGAACAATTATAATTGATGCTCTCTTTCAATCTGATCAGCATGTAGATTTTGATGCTGGTCAATGATGCTAAGCTCGGCGAGACGGTTTTCATAAAAACATAGATTTCTGTACAAGTAATTTTCTTCTCATTTGGCCTCTTTTTTTCTCCGTTTAGATTAATTGCTCGAATCATAAAATTATTGATTATGTTCAAATGATCCAACACGCAAAGGTCGTTGTGTTGAATTTTTCATTGAACGGATTGGAAATTTGAACGGCATCCAAAAATGTATTTGCCATTGAATGAAACACCTGTTTCGAAAACGAAGCTACGAAAAAAAAAACCAATAACAGCAGCAACAACAATCGAGAAGGTTTCGATCGACCACATTTTCTTTATGAAATATACTATTTCCATGGTGTAGTAAATGCAAATACATTTGGCCAAAAATAACTTATGCGAAAAAGATGAACATATTGGCAGCATATTTACTTGCAAGCGACACAACGACAACAACAACAGCAACAAACGTCTAAATTGGAAAATTGCTCGTTTTACACTCATAAAATGCATAAAGTGGTTTTGTTGTCGGGAACACGATGATGGTTTTTTTCGCAAAAGTGGGTACAATGTGTGCTGTTCGTTATCGAATGTTTTTATTGGATTCATCGTACCGCATTGGAAAAACCTTCATAAAGTCTCCTATTTTATATATCTGAGTATATGTGTCTATGTACAAAAACTGCCTTGTACAAGTATTTCGAAGCAAATAAATGTCAAATTCAAAGTAAAACCGTTTTTACTTTGCTTGTAAACGACTGCAGTGGCAGCAGCGCGAACAACGAGGACAACAATGACGGTGATCGTTAACCAAAGTCGAAGCATCGAACAACATTCAAATTTTTGCAATAACTGGCTAATTTCGTACCACAGCGTTTCAGTTTAGCTAAATTATTATGGTATTTGTTGGTTCATGTTTGTGGTGTTCTTTTTTTTTCATTTACATCATGTAAAATCTATATACTTCTTTGCTAAAAATATATCTAGCGACATCGTTTTCATAATATCTTTGGCAATAAAGTAAAATTAATGAAGATAATTTATTATACCTTCTAAAGAATGAATTTTTCATGAAAATGTTCGAAATTTGTGCGCAACGAGACAATCATTTATATTTGCATTAATCTTCAAACAGCAATTAACTACGTTTTGACAAAGCATTCACAACAAAAGATAAAAAATAACAACACAAATACCAAGCAGTTCCATTTCAACGAACTTTATCAACATTATGAATGAGTTCATATCGAATTCATATACCGGCGCTTTGAGAAATGTCACCGACCATTTCAAAAGTGCGTCACGGACAACATTCCAAAATATTTCGAAGAAAAGAAAATTAAAGAGATGCAATTGGATAGAATTCAAAATAAATCTCTAGCCATTTGATGTGTTCCATTCATTTCGCAGTTGAGAATTTCTTTCATGTTTGAAGCTTTTAGAATCATGTCATTATTATCCTTTTGTTACTGCTCAAACATAAATTTCAAACTCTCATAAAGCACTGCATTTTATCTTTTCTTTTCTGGTTGTACTCCCCCTCTTGTATTCTTTCTTTTTTTCTTCTGTATTTCACTTCTTCAGAAAATTGAATACAATTACTCGAAGCATTCCTCGAGAAGTGCTCACATCACTCATTCCACAGACGAAGAAATAGACATTGAGGGGGTAAGATAGTTGGAGAAAGGTTCTCTAGTTTTTGTGGCTTTCGTCTTGTTTTTCCGCTGTGACCTCGAACCGAGTAATCTTCGCGACTGAGTTATACGCGACGATAAATATATGGAATTTATGCTTAGTCCCGAACACACATACATACAGTATCCTCATAAGACTTATAGAGAATGCGTTTAATGCATTACAAATTCAAGCCAATTGCATCCCAATAAATAATCCGCTGAATAAAAGAGCAGTCAATATTCATTTTCAACATTTTTACTCCTGATTTACCCGAAATAGAACGAATGTTGGAGGGAAAAAAATTCAAAGTCAAATGTTCGATGCTTGCGTTTCTCGAGAGCGGACAAAAATGAAAGTAAACAGCGTCAATTTGTTCCATAGTCTTATTTCGATTCATTGTTATTCAGTCTGCAACAACGCACACAAAAGCAATGTTTGTGGTAAGGCTTTTGTTAACAATTTCTTGTCATTTATCTTCAGGAAAACCGAGCAAGAAAAAAAATGAAACAACCTAAATCGCTTCCTCGTTCATTCGTTTGCCTCTTCGCTGTTTGTGTAGTTTCTTAGTTACCAATTTCCTTTGCATACATAGTGACACAGCAGTGGCATCGTGTTGAGATTCATAAACAAGAGCACGGGCTGAAGATTCTTGCAATTTTTCGTTCCTTTTGATTCGAAATGTTTATATTCTGTGGATCTAGTGCATGAAAAAGACGGCACACTCCAAACAATGCGACGAAACAAGAAAATGACTAATACTAAGAGCGAAAATATCGTTATGTATGCACAACAGAGACTAAATAATTTTGTGCACGTGGCATTGGTGTGGGATAATGTAAAGTGAATAATTTTTTATTGTTGTTGCTGTTGTTGTTGTATTCTTTTTCGCTTAGAAACATGATCGATGGTTAAAATGTAATTGTGTGCACCACACTTTTACGTAACGATCTCACTTTTTTTTGGGTCTATGAACCATCTATATTGTGCCAGCGAAAAAAGGGAATCGAATAACGAGTGAAACCGTTTTGGCTTTTCTCTTAATACTGCATAAACTTTGTAAATCTGTGCAACGGATGTGCGTTTTTCAATTTGGCTTGCAAAATTTGAATAGCATTTTTTCCAGTGCGTTCGCAATAGGGTGAAGGGAATAAATGGAGACGAACTAGAGCAAAAAAAGGAGAAAACTATTGAATGCGACGGATAACAATTCGGTTGCATTTACTTTGATGGCAGCAACAGAAAGACACACAATCAGTTAAACACAACAACTGAAAAAATAAACCATCCGATTTTGACAATAGCGAAAAAGAGAAAGAGATTGAAAAAAGAGCAAATTGAAAAGTTTAGAGTTGAAAAAAAGAAATCCAAGCAATATTTACAAAAGCCCGCACATAAACGACGTTGAAAACAAATGTTGAAGCGAAAAAAAAGGATGCATATTGAATGTTGTTATTTGTCAAGATTTGCAAGTAGTAAATCTACCGTATATTATTAGAAAAATGTTGTGTGCGTATTCAACGATGCGGATAACGCCAGATCTAACCAGACCAGTCAACCATCATCATCAGCAACAACGAAGAATATTTAGCGTTGAAAAACGTGCACAAGCAAAATAAAATATAAAAATCGACCGAGCAGAAGATATGAAGGAAAGCGACTCAAGATTGAATGCATAAGAAAAAGTAAAAGAATACATCGAATGAATAGCATAATTTGTATTAAAATAAGGAGGCGAGAGAGCAAGAGATACTATGCCGGGATTGTATGGTTGGACTTTAAGTGAATTTTGAGCGGCGAGGGTTAGTGGATGGTGCACTTTGTTATTTCGGTATTCAAGAAGGTTTTTCTCTCTCCTTATTTTGGCTTCTTATGCGCTTCTCTCCCCTTTCGTCAATTTTGCTAAAGGTTTTTCCTTATCTTATCAATATGTTCTTGTTGAGCTTGAACGATTTTATATCGTCATCACAGTTCGTTTTTCGTCCCATTGCCGTTGTTCTTGTTGTTGTTATAGTTTGTTATGGTGCATTATTTGGATTTTTTTAAAAAGAGGAATATCGCATATAATAAATGTAAATTGGTAAGATTCTTTGGTTACAGTGGCTATCTCGCTTCGCTTACATCATAACGGAACAAACAAATTCTCTGGTTATTTTATGCTCATACATTCGTTTCGGTAATAGTTTGGTTAAGAAATATTGCTTTGAATCTACTATGGATGGTTCTTCGTTTTTTTTTGTTGCTGTTGCGTATGTTGTCTGACGTTATCTATTTATGTCAAAGAGTAAATCTATATGAAAAAGGTTTCAATTTTTCCATTGTTCGGCCATAATATATACATATTATAAATTCCAAGCGTTTGTCCATAAATTCATTTATTTCATTCAACGTCACTCATTCTCTCTCTTTTTTTGCGCAGCACAAAGCTATTTCCAATATCAGCATTGCTTTATGGCCTATACAATACTTACAATGCCTGAATATATTACACTAAATAAATGAGAGAGAGAGAGAGTGATGTGCACAACAGAACCTATTTATATGTGTGCGCGTGCTCACTATCAAAATAATATCTTACAAAAATCCAATGAAATTCATTGAATTGTGAAAATTCATTCGAAAATTAATGCGGAAATCAGACAATCTCTTTGTTTGAAAGCATCTATTTCATCTGCATTGATTCAGGCTGAGTTACGATTGCTGAAAATTTGCATTAAAATTCGCAATAATTCAGCAGCCAGCTTAAATGCAACCATTGAATGAGTGAGTGAAATTTTTTTTCAAGAGGCAACACTTGCCGTTTGACTCTTGTTGTTGTTCGTTGAACAAATGCTGCAATCATACCGAGTGGAAAACGATTACGGCTCTCGCTTAATGAGCGCGACATGCAGTTTGGTGCGCATTTATAAATACATTGTGACGAAATAATCGTTATCAGTTTTGTTTCTCGTTTTTCAATCGATCCTTTGTAAAATAATGGATGCGACATTCGTTGACTTGCATGTTTTGTTGCTATTATTGTCGTTGCATTTCGATCGAATGGAATTGATTAAGTGAATGACAGATTTGAATTAATTTCAATAGATTGTTGCGACAAGAGTAGCAATAGCAGCAGTGGCAGCAGTACGTGTGGTAATTGCAGTGAATAAAAGCCTATAATTTTATCAAATCAAAATCGATCAGAATGGAAAGAGACGAGTAAACGGTATAATATTTAATTTCAATCATTGTTGGATCATATATATATACGCACCATGCGATTTGGTGCATATTTGTTCATTGTTAATATTGCAACGTATGTGTGAGTGTGCATAAAACCTAGCTAATATGAATTGATTTAATTTTGAAATTGCATTGATGTGGTTTGATTGTGGTACCGCAGCTGGAAAGCACAGTCAAATCGTCTATTTTTACCAAATGCCAACGCATCCAAATTGAATTTGCTGATAAAGTGCGCAGCTAATTATATGCATTTTTACCGTCAGCGTGCTATTCCGTTTCACCACCCGGTTCCAACATTTTCCCGTTTTCAATTCCTATTTGCCAACACCGTTATAATTTATGCGTGCGGCACAACTAAATGCATAAATATTAACTCGTTCAATCTGTTGCCAAACAATTTGTTTAACCATGATACATGCAGCTCATTCGAATTTCGAATACGATTCGATTTTTGAACATTTTTAAGCCACCAAGTCCAGAGATCAAAACAAATGTACACACACACACACGCGCGCTGGACCATAGAATTCGATCCATTGCTATTCCCAATTCAGCAAATGGTTGTTTGGTTTTCATTATTATAGGTTTGATGACACAATGCAATGTGTAATCTAATCAAGTTTAGTCATGTTTAGTCATGAGACAGTGCATAGGCCCACATTGTAGAACACAATGCACTTAATGTAATCACAACTTATAAAATGCCATACATTCGATCATTCAATGCCATTCTCATTGGATATCAATAAGTTATTTTCGTTTTCTATTTATGAAACGTTTGAACTTCGGTATCCATTAATGGCCACAATAATTACAATTCAATGGTTTTTCGTTTTTCTGAAAATTACAAAATGACTCTCTTTCTCTCCCTCACACACACACACACGCCTGTTTACCACACAATGCTAATATATTGTAGAATGTTATTTATGCGTTGCGGTCGAATAATTGTCAAGCCAACAATTTCAATTGGTTAAACCATTAAAGCATATAGACCCCGAAGCAAAATGAACTACCGGAATTTTAACCGCAACTGTTTATTTTGTTGCAAAACTTGATTTTATTCAAATTGCAAAAGCAATTTATCGACTTCACTTCAGCGTGCATGCACTCTCTATCACCCACTCACCAATTTCAGGCAAATGCTCTTCTTCCCTATTCATTCTCTCTCTCTCTCTCTCTCTCTCTCTCTCTTGTGTGCAGTTTTTTTAATTCATAAAATGTGGAAATTGAATACATTGTTTGAATGTTGTGCAATAAATCAATTACAACAAAACTACTAGCTGAGATTTTTCTATTAGTTTCGAATGGTTGTTTATGTATGTGTAGTGCGATCAACTTTTATTTTTATCGTTGTAAGAAATGCGAAAACAGCAAACATCACGAAGTTACCATTTTTGTAGGGAGTTGAGTTGTTTTTTCTCATTTCGTTCTCTTCCTCGCTCTCTCCCTACCATTCTCCCGTAATAACATATAGCTCAAAAGTTCGTTCGCATCAAAATGACAATAAACAGTTTTCGTAGTAAATAGTAAATAAAAATGCTATAAAACAATTTCAAAATTTTATTGTCGTACGTGCTTGAGTGGTGCTTTTCACCCCATGTTCAACAGACAGTTCTTGTGTTTGTGCGCTATTTTTTAGTTCGTTTTTTCTCTCTTCTCGTTGTATTGGCGATGTATATGAGAGAGTTTTTTTGTCTCGATGAAATTCCGTTCATTTTTTTTGCGCGTTTGCGTTGTTGTTCTTTATGCGTTTCAGATTTCAAACAATATATAATTTGTCTCGATTGTCTGAAACGTTCATAACCCTAATCGGTAGCCAAAGTACATTCGTTTCGTTCGACAAACGGAATGCCTGTAAGTAAAATACGACAAGAAAATAAGATGTAATGTGTTTAGAAATGGTTGGAGGGAAAAACACACACACACACAATCTGTTTTTATTGAGGAGTCAAAATGTGGACAAACGATTGACGATGAATGGTCATGGCCATCCATATGATTTGGTTAATCAGACACTCCGATTTGGATTTGGCAATTTGTTACGCTTCCAGTCAATGACTGGCTCGTAAATGTAAAAGTCGAATAAAAAAACTACTTTTTTTGTGTCGGTATATTTACATTCATAAAAAAATGGGTTTTATTAATGGAAACGCGTGCTACGAAGGGATTTGATGGTTTTTCAGGCTAAATTACTTTGTAGCATGTTGAATTCTAACTGCAGTTGGTTTCCGTTTTATAATCATGTAGAAAATCATTTTCTCTCTCTCTCTCTCCAAAGAAACCGATTCAATGTGAACTATTTTTATATTGTTTTATTAATATTCGATCAATGTGATTCGAATTTGGAGCATTCAGCGAATAACATCGAAACAAAAAAAAAACTTTATTTGGCAAATTGAAAGCGACGATGTATTTTTGGTGGCGGACGGAGGTAGCGTTTATATACGAATCAATATTTATTTTGAAAATGTGGTTGCAACACAATTTTCATAAAATTATATATTCCAGAAATATCGGCAACAATATGTTATGATTATGAATGGATTTGATGTGAGCGAGCGAACGAACGAACAAGTGCAAGATGAAACAAAACAAAAAAAAAACGATACTGATTTTAATTATGAAACACGATCGCGACAGCATAGTTGTTGGGGTTTTGGTATCAAAATGGACGACTAAGTAGAGGGGAAATGGATAAACCTTAAAACCGAATATCAACTTTTAACACAAGTACATTTCGTATGCACGATGCACATGCCGAAGCTGCAGGCTGTGTGTGCACTTTCAAAATCACGCCACCAAACAATTTCGACAGTAGGATATATGTGTGCGTGTGCGTGCGCCAGCGCGCGAAACTAAACGTAGAAACGAATAACTATAATTGTTTTTATGACGTTCAATAAATTGGTTTTGAAAAGCGAATTTTCATTTTCATTCCCGAAAACTCAAGCAACGATAATAATAATAATAACAGTTTAAGTTTGCTGCATTTGAAGCCGCAAAAACTATTTGGTTTGGCGAAAGTCAGATATTATTTTGGATTTCGAATTCGCATATATTTGCCGAAGCCAAAATCCAAGTCTATACGAATGGCATATCTGTATATGAATAAGGTATACCAGTGCAATTCTGCAAAATTGCCAAAAGACACATAATTACGATGAAAACGGCGCAACTATTTTCACTCATACGAATAATGCGATTGCACACACAAGAAAATGGTGAAATTACATACATTCATGAAACTTAACATGAATTGAATATATTCAGTTTTAAAGCACCAACTCTTAACACACTATCAATTTTTTGCTTGGAAATGCTTTTTTCTCTCTTTCGCTCTTTCGAATACGATGTAGAATTGCTTCGCACAAAATCGTCTGCAGCAAAGTTTGTATTCGCATTTGACAAACAAAAGTGCGAAAGAGGAAGAGATAAAAGTGGGAAGGAGCGATAGATATTCCCAGGGAGCTCAAAGTGAATTCCAACCAGTAAAATCTGCTGCTAATTTTAATTGCCTATAAACTTTGTCTCTTTTTTTTAATTTTATGTCCTTCCGCTCCGGTCGTGCCATTAAGCAAAACAGTAATGAGTCGCACTCAAGAGAGCCAGGAGGCGGGGTAAAGAAATAGACGACGGTGGCTTCATACTCTTTATTTAGCTCGTTGTTTGAAAGAAACCCATTTGTCATAAGAATTAGAAGCTCAATAAAATTGAACCGACAGAGGGCAGGGGAGGCCCAACGGAAACAACGACGGAAGAGGGATAAGAAAAAATACAAAAAAATATCGGTTGCAAAAATCACGTACGAAATGAAACAGGCATGAAAAACTGCTGAACTAAACATAAAATCAAATTAGATTTCGTTATTGCAATCTAAGGATGCATGAGCAGCTTTTCAACTCGAGTGTCGTGAGCGAATTTGCGGTGAGTGGAAACGTCGATTCACTATGAAGTAATAAAACGTTAAACGTTTTTTTTCGCTCGCTCGTACTCTACACACACATTCGCATTTGAATTTTAAACAAAAAAAAATTGAAAAAAAAAAAACTTTTGTTAAATGCATCGCACCCGTGGCAGAAAATGTATTAAATCCATGTGAAGTATGCCATGTTGAGCGTAACTTTAAATGAACGTAACATAAATACCGAAACACTCTTGTAAAACTGTTCCTGCGGAAAGTAAACATATACATTTTTCATTGTGTTATTGTATTAAACTCTTTAAAATGTGTTTCTTTGTTTTATCCATTGCTTTTTTCCTCGACGTTGCATTTTTTTCCACTTTCACCAAACCGATAGCAGAGACGTGGATATGGCGTGTGCAATTTTTTTGTTCGCCATCATTGTTGCTATCCGTCGTACGACTTTGCTTTCATTGTCATTAGCTCACCAGGTGAAGCGGATGATATGGTGTGTTGCACATTGCATAAGTTTGCCTATTTGTTTTATGAGAATTACCACCCCTCCCCCCCGGCCACCTCAATTCTCAATATTTGATGAGAGCGGTTTTATGAAACGTGCACTCATAAATGTTTTGCAGTTCAAAGGTGCAAAGATCTCTGACGATCGTTTCTCGACTTCAAAGGCTAAAATGTGTGCGACCAACTATTTTGAGCCGTTTTCGATGCCAAACTCGTTTTATCGACCCATTTCTCTCTCTTTCTCGATCTTGCTGTTGCCCGTGCTGTTGCTTGTGCCCTTGTGCTCTTTTATGCATGCCGCTCTGGCTTAAAAAATTAAATCGACACCACTTTGTTGTCACACTTGTGAATTGATTATTTTGGGATGAAACTTAGAAAATTTATTGCATTACAAAGCTCATTTTGCTTACCTTCAGGCTCTGCTCTTTTGCACTAGAATATGGATTATAAAGCATTAATCAGTGCGTTTGAATTCAAGCAAAACATGCACCACTCTATGCACAAACAAACAAACAAAAACACTTCAATGTATACACATTGGCTCAACAGAAAATGCATTGAAGCTGAAGCAGGTTATATGGATGGAGCACGTGAGAACATTGCGCAACAATGGCGTAAAAATTGAAATTCATTTTGAGGTGCTGCTGCGATGGCGTGGTGCAAAATAGCAAAACGATTATGAGGAAAGGGGGGTGAGTGCAGAAAACGAAATATGAGAAAAAGAGCTAGACAAACTGAGACAACATCAGAGAAACGAAGAAGAGAAAAAAACACTGATATATTTGAAGAAAGAAAAGTAAACATAATGCTCGAGAAATGACGGAAACAGAAGCGGCGGCAGAGTCAGAATAACGACAACAAGAGACGGTGTTATAACGACATCAAAAACAATGGCAGCAACAACAATCTAAATAGCAGATCTATACATATTTTTCCATCACTTCGTTGTTACTGTTACAGCAGTGTTCGGTCGGTGCTTTTTTTCATGTGGCATCGTATCTACCTTCAACATTGCCTCTATCAATGACACTGACACATTGAATCTCTTTCTATGTGTGAGTCTCTCTCTCTCTCTCTCTCTTTCTGTCGGCAGGAGCATTGGCAGTGACGCTAGTACTGGCAATGTGCTGCACATGTACTTCTCTGCACGCCTAATTGACTTAGCAATTAAGTATAATACACAAAAGCAAATTTATAAACAAACAAGAAAACATCTTTGGCATTGCTGTTACCACACACACATACACACACACAATCCCAGCCCATACAAAACAAATTAAATCACATCATTCACATCTCGGATTCCAAACGACAGACATATACATATACATCCATAATTCATGTGTGTACAGGCTCAACGACTAATTAATTATTGCGCATTGTATCGCACACACTTTTACTCTCCCAATGAATTATGTAATGTATATTTGTTAATCGTAACAACAACTGTAATGCCAACAATAATAACAACAAAGCTGAAAAAAGCTCAAAACAACATACAGCATCGAAAAATCGATGACTGTACAAAAAAGATGTATATGGTATTTTATACGCAATATACAAGCGTAAACGTGTCTCGAGTATGATATATTTGAGCGATAAATGAGTGCTGATTAGCTAGTAACTACAAAATATTGCACATAATAAGTAGCCAATAATAAGTAATTAACGAAGCATATTGAACGTTTTCCGCATATAAAATATGAAGAAGTCCTTTTGAACGATGATTCGAACATTTCGAGCGAGCACCGTTTTTTTGCGGCCAAATATTTCAATTGCCATAATAAAAGTCTCAAACCGCATAAGATATGATCTATGATTGGAATCAGAAAATGTTCCCATTTTTTGTGCTCCCGTTATTCTTGTTGGCCGCATCATAGATAGAGTTGTTTTTCATCAATGCAATCAGTGTGATTATCGCACCATATTCATTTGGTTAATTTTGTGTGGAAAGATGTGCAATCAGTCAGTGATGAAAATCCTTTAAGCTCTTCAATTTATACGGAAGCTATCAAAGACAAATTTCATCAATGTGTGTGTGTGATGCGGGAATCATGTTAAATCACTTGTGTAAAACCTCGACAAGATGAATTTCGTGGCGGACAAAATACGTTTTTATATGACTCACAACATATGCGTATATGTATGTTTATATGCGTGAATGGTATGGCTGTGTGACAGTGTGTGGTTTGGAATAAGATTTGTAAGCATCAGTTTATCACTATAGGATTTATAGTGGTGTGCTTAAGTTAACACTCACACATTAAGCAAAATCTGAATCGATTTTCCGCTTGAATACAAAATAGCATTTACGTGTAGTTGTATAAGTGTTAATTTGTGCAAAACCCAAATGAAATTTTGTGCGCTCTCGCTCAATCTCTATATATCTCTTGTTCTTTCGTTCGTTCGTTTTGTTCATTCAACGATGTCGAGTGGTGTGTCATATTAAAGTGTCGGTGCGTTACTCATCAAATTCATACGTCGTCGTCTTTCTATCCTCATTCGAATTAGTGTTTGTGTCGTTTTCTTTGCACGGCACCGTAGCCGTTTAATTCAATCATCTAGTCGCACACGTATTTTCAGCTATTTTAAAAGTTATTTATTCCATGACTAACACTTGTTCTTTCATTCGGTCACAATATCTAATTCTCTCTTCTCCACTCCAACACACTGTGGGAATATTACATTTTATCAAATGGTAACGAGAAGACAAAGTGAAACACATGTTTCGTACGGTTTGATTTAGAGATAGAAAGTTACAAAGCATGTTCTTTTCTCTTCCGCATGTTTCTATATCTTAATCTTATATGGTTGATGTGTGTGGTAAATGGGAACACGCATACATACACACATGCACAAATAAACGCAAATTATTTTTTTCAATTGCATGCAAAATGAATGAGATTCATAATTCACGCTGAGATGGTGGCGGTGAAGATGGTGGTGGTAGTGTTGGAAAAAAGTGGTGGCACATTTGAAAAAGCATATTGTAATATATGTGAATGCCATTAAAATCACTCTCTTTCTCCGCTTTGCCTCCATGACTGCCATGGCATTTAATGTGAGTTTCGCGTCATTTTTTGACAATCACTTCATAGTATTATTTTTTTCGTCATGTGTACTCGGGCGCTTTGAGTGGCAGGCAGATTCCGCTTTGTCTGCTTGGCTTTCAATTTATAAACTATAATAATTTTCGTATAATTTATCAAATTGAGGAAAAAGGAAGTGTTGTGTTCGTCTCAACTCCAAGAGAATGAGAAAGATTGAAGAATGCGCCGCCGAGCACATTATACCAATTCCGCATGTGTCGTACATGTGCTTACTAATCGCTTTTGAGTTTTTTTTGTCGATGCCTGCAATGCATTGCATCATTCAATTTTCTTCCCACTCTACATAAACCCATTTTTTTGGGGTCGTTGTTACATCTCATTGCTCGACTTTATCGAAATGGAGCTTTTTTGGATGCCTTGTAAATTTTCAACTTAATTTAGTTCGTTGAATGTTGCACAAATGAATGATAAAATGACAGTGAGAGTAATCTTAGCTATTGGCGTACCAAACAAAATGATGAGAAAAAAGAAGAAGAAGAAGAAGGAGCAAAAAAGCGTATGCCAAAATGAAGAAATGCCGCACATCGCGTTTGATATGTGCTTATGATGAATGTGATTTTAATCCGCCTGGTGACTAATGCTTGTGCAAAAATGATTTTATTACGAATTTCACGAATTATGCAATAAAAGTAATGGGTTGTTTTTATTTCAAACAGTTTTTCATTGCGATTCGAACAGCAAAAGCATATTCACGCTTCCGACATCTTTATCGTTTGATTCTCATTTATCTTCGCGTGCTTACACTTCTTGTGCCACTTCTTCACGCTCACTAATCCGCTTGAGTATACTCTTTTTCTCTCCCCATCCATCCCAACAATTCTCTTCACTTTATCTCATTGCATGTATTATTATTTTTTCGATTCTGCATCTTTTTCTCGTCGATTATCGAATTTCTTATGATTCTCGTTAGTCATTTATTTATGGTAAGTACAATTCACAGTTGTGAATGAATAAGAGACGTTTGCTATTTGAAATATGTTAAAGTTTTGTCCGAAATTCAAGTGGCGTTTTTCTTTATTGCTGCAACTGCATTTCCACTCGAGAATGTTTGCATTTTAATCTCGTTTCATTCAATTAGTTTTACTATTGTTACAAAATGTCGCCCAGAAGCATGTCATTGGAAAGGAAAAGCGACTTTCGGAGAATTGGTGTCGGACGTGATCGGGGCCATTCGAACCAATGCAATAATGCTACTTCATTTTGAGCATCGATTCAAAATTGTGATGATGTAACATCAAGGAAGTTCCATGTGCTTTATTCCTTTTTTCGGTCGGTATCCCTCCCCTCCCCCCTCTCTCTCTGTATGCATGTATTTTTGTTTGTGTAAGAGTTTCTTTTGTTAGGTGGGCCGATGCAGTATGCATTGTACACCATTCAAAATACGAATCAATATTTGCTACATGCTGCATTTCAACAAGGTTATCTTTGTCGAATTTGGTCGGTACGGAGTGTGCAATGTGCATGCATTTCGTCCAAAACTCAACATGTTTACTTTATTCGTTGCTCAGTTTCTAGTGTTCATATTGTGCAAGCGTATCATGCATAGTTTGCCAATAACTGCCACTGAAAATGTAATTTCGATGCTATTGTGGGTGATGCCAAACTACTCAAAATGCAGTCAGGGAAATGTACAGACAGAAAACCAACAACGCGACAACCACAGCATCAACAGCAGCAATTGCAATAGTAATAATAACAGAAACCAGCAGCAGAAGCAGTGAACGTACTGAAACAGAGAGAAAACGATATCGATTCGGAAGCGAATGCCAAAAAATGCCAGATAACATGGCAATACTCATAACAGTCATCTTAATCGAAAGTTCGATTTTCAACGATCTAATTAGATTTTATTTCTCCGTGTAGACTATCAATATCGGTATATTGCTATTGATATTGCTTATACATCAGCCGTATACGGTTCCCCCAGCAGAATGTATACCTTTAAAATAAAGTTTAAGCATCCATCTGTACCTCTTCCACTCTCAAACCATGTACAGATGTTAAATTCTTATCAGTATTTTAATCAAAATCATAAATTTTATAAAGCACCTCGCGGTATGAGATGGCATTCGGTGTGGAACAGCAAAATCGATAAGTAAATATTCGAAGTGTCATGTCATCCTAATAATTATCACATCCATAAATTTTGCCCCAGCACATACACTCACACACAAACACATACGTGAGCCAGCTTATATGGTACATTATCGAAATGGTTTTTATCAGTGAAAATTATATGCCATGCTCTACAACTATTTTATGAGTCACAAAGTCAACTATATCCATGTGAATTTCGTATATATACATACGTGCATATACGATGCTCGCATATTCTCATTCACTCTTTTAACTTGTCGTTGTCGATTCTTTTTACATTTTTGTGTGCGTTAAAGTGTACGCTCGGCAATTTTATTACGGAATTCGTGATTTTTCAGCTACCCAAGTACATGTGAGTTTAAGCAAAGCGTAGAATAACCCATCTTACACAAACACATAATACACACGACTGATTTCCATTCTCGTTTTGCTGTTTTGTTAGTGCTCGACGATCCTATGCACACAAAGTGAGAGAGATAGAGAGAGGGAGCAAGTAATATCCACGTGTAAGTATATTATGTGCTGTTTGACTGCTTGGCTCTGTCATTTCTATGCTCATCATAATTAATTAGATGTAATGTAAATGCACCGGTCTCCGTCGATCATCCTTTGAGCATATATCGAACCAGACACAACGGCATAGTAGAATTGTGTGTATTACAAAACTCGAGGGCCTTTTTTACAGCTAACGGCAACACGAACAACGAACGACACATCCATATTGTGAAAATTCCGAGAGATATTGTTTCTATCTCTTTCCATCATACATGCACCCGTATGTCTTACGAAATGTTATTATACGACATATATTAAATGGAAATGTTCATCTAGCTAATAAAAAATTCGTTAGCTGGGAGCAGTTTGAGATTGTTACAATGCACATATGTTCTGGATTTTCATCGGTTGTTGTAAGATCTACCTCATGTGAACACCAACTTCAATTTCAATTTAGTTTATATATACAAAACGAGAAGATGTTAAGAAAAATGGAAACGGTTTAGGCGAAACAAGAAGTCAATCAAGCGAATGAAAGTACGGAAAATACTAAATAGTTTTCAAGTTTATCGAAATTGTGGCGAAAATCGGTGCACACCATTCGAACCTATTCTCCATCAGGAATGTTGAATAACGTTATGGCTACACGAAATAATGAAATCAAACGACCAAACGAAAAAACGAACGAAAAAACGAAACACACACATACATATTGAGTTGAGTGAGAAAAAAGTAAAAAAGAATGAAATAAAAAAACAAATCACCCAACAAGCTACTGTGCCACCTTTTTTTCGTTTTTACTCCATGCTGTGAAATGGTCTACAATGGCTCGTATATTTCGCGTTAAAGTTCTTTACATGAGCTTTAGTACAACTCTAATAAGTTCCAGCTATTTATTGTCTTCGCATGCGAATATTTTAGCCACAAAATCCCATTCACATAAAATAAATACTAACATTATGCAGATGTGTTTGTAACGGCCACACTAGTGCACACCGAAAAAAAGAAGCACATCTTTGTTTCTGTTGTTGCTGAGTGTTGTTCCACTCAGTTTTTCTATCTATTCGCAATTTCTATAAGTTGTTTTGTGTCGTTGGCTTCTGGTCTCTTTTTTTCGTGCACATTCAATTTATCCACCGTTTATACATATTTATGCAAAGATTTCGGCCCTTTTACTGCGTATGAGAAGTGGAAATTCACAGTTTGAACGCGCCACATGCAAAAATGTGCTTTCATTTCGTGTAGGCTATATTTTGTGCGAGTTTAAAAGAACACGTGCACCAGTCAAGTGATACAATTTAACACCTTGTCGAAGCAACGACATCAAACGACAATAACATAGATTCACATAATTTTTGCATGAAGTAAGAGTGGTATCATGAAATTACTATTGGGACTGAATTAGATTTTCTTTCTCGTTGAGATGTGCAGAAGAAGAAAAACTCGACCTGAAAGGTTTTTTTCCACATACCAAAAGCAAATAAAAATAGATCACAATATATTCGAGGTGTGCGACTATTTTCATAGAAAATTGAGACCGAGATGATAAAAAATGCACCACACATTAACTTACGTATACACACACACAAACATAGCAAAAAAAAAAATAAATGTAAGAAAAAAAGAGAAACTGTACCAATCCGAAAGAAAAATGGCGCAGCTAAGAAAAATGTTTGTGATTTTAGTAGTGTTGTAATTTCCAGCCGACAATGTTTTTAATGAGAAAATGCCATTGCAATCACTATATTTGTTGATTTGTACAGCTTTTTATTTTCTCATTCTTTTTCCATTCTCTCTCTCAATGTCTACTTAATAAAAAAAAACAGCATGGTTCTCATTTGTTCGCATTTGCTAGCGAACGGACGAAGAGAGAGAAAAAAAAATAAAGAAATTTCTAACAGAATGCATAAATTTGTAGCGAAAATAAACGACAATTTAATTACACACATTTTCAGTTGGTCTCTGTTGTTGAGCGATGTGCGCATTCTCTGTAACTGTTGTAATGAAAGTATAGTCTTTAGGACGCAGTCATCATCAACAGTCTGATGATTACACACTCTCACCGAATGGTGTATGTGTTTTAAATTAATTTAACGTATTTTGTCGTCGCCAAGATAAAAACGGCACATTAATTTACGTTTCGAAATTGAATACACTCGCTTTCTGCCACTGGCTCACCGCTGTTGGTCGTTATAATCACATACATGTTGCTGGTGTGTTTTTTTTCTCGTCCTAGGTTGATGTGAAAATTTCGTATGAGAGATTCGGTGTTATTTCATTAATATTATTGCATTTAATGCGAAAAATGTGAATCGTTTGTGTTCGCATCATATGTGAATATGTGTATGTGTGTACAGCGAATGGTTCCAACTCTCAGTGCGCCGTTATTTCTCATTTTAAACCATACGATAATTTACTATAGCGTAAATATTCAACCATAACAAACTACAATTGTTGAAGCACAACACTAGCACACATACACAGACATTCGTACGAAAAGCGTCTCGGCGCTAACACGGCAAAAGAAAACAAACAGCGAACAATGGCACAATCAACATGATAGCGAATGTGCAACACAGAGAAGGGAGAACGAAGCAAGAGAAAAATCCAAAATGAAAATGAAAAATTATCAGAGGGAACTAGCGCTGCAACTGTGTCGGTTATTCTCGATATTTTTCCTTTCTTTCACTCTAACTTGCTCGTTGTTCTTCTCTTCCACACACACACTCTCTCTTCCTCTATCTCTGTCGGTCCTTTTAGATTTGGCACTTGCGGTACCATAGAGAGATGAGAGAAGTGGTTTTGTGTATTTGTTCGGTCGTAACAAATGGAAACGGCTGCAAGTCCGCATTCATTTGTTTCCATTCGTTTCACATGCACCAAGTTGCATCGAATTTTCCTAATAGATGGCAAAAGAACTCTGGAAATTGCAATTTGGAATCCATGGCAAAAGGCATCAGTAACGTTTTGTACAACTTGTACGATAGTTCACATTTCGTATTTATATCTTTGATTCATTTTCGAGAAAACCAAAGGAGAGGTAAAGAGAAAAGAGACCCAGGGACAAAGAGAGACAGGAACGAAGAAAGAAGAAAATCCCTTCGGTTGTTGTTGTCGTCGTCGTCGTAGTCTAAAACATTACTTTTGTTAAGAGCTTGTTCAGACATATACACATAGTTTTGGAACGAATGTTGCCGCATTTTAAATGTTTGCTTCGTCGCCGCATCCTTTCTATTTGGATGCACCAATTTTCACTATATATATAATGTATACAATGCGATGATAAAAACGAGGAAAAAACAAATCCTTACGCAAACCCGTTTTTTCCGTGCAATTCTCGCTTGCACACAATAAATGCAACTAAAAATAATAGAAGCGCAATAGATCAGCGAAATTGGAAGCGAAAGAAACACAAATTTCATGTACCAAACACAAAACCTTTGTCACATAATGCGATTGTATGTGTGCGTGTTTGTTTCTGTATGTGAATGCATGGCTGTGGGGTCCTTTTTCTAATTTGTAATATATATTTGCGTTCATCGCTGCATTTTTGTTGGTGCTGTTGAAAGAAAAAAGCGGGTTTCTTCATTTTGAGCTACGTTTTTTGTCTGAACCTTCTTTCAGGTGCACAATTCCATTCTTTTAGCACTCGAGGACGAAGATTCCATTCAATTTTTTTTTGTATGTTCAGACGCTTGGAAAAATAGGTTCGGTTGTATATACGTTAGCATATATATGGGTGTTTAGAGGCTTCAAGCAAAAGTAATTTATTAAAACTATGGATTATATTTGTAGAACTTCGGCTCTATATCATTTTGAGATTGTCTGTGCTCTTATCTATCTTGTGCCATGCTAGTTTCATCAATGCGGTCTGTCTGGTATGCCTGTGTATGTGTGTGTATGTAGTTTGATCACATTTTCTCCCTCTCTAATACCATTCCTCGTAATCGTAATCTTTAGATTTTTCAGTATATATCTTGAGTGTCAGCGGTGCACTTGCACTTCACCAATATGCATACCATCCACAAACACATAGACATTTATTCAACCTGCATTAGATTGTGTTACATATGATTTTAATAAATTATTTTTTCCACACTTTCTGTAACATAGCAAAGATATTAAAAATTACTTACAGTTTTCCATTGCAAAAATTTTAAATCGCGGGAGTATAAATTGCGTAACGTTTACTAGCAAATATTTTGTGTCTTCTTTTCAGTGACCGGTTCGCGCATATTTCTATGCTTGCCTAAATACGCTAGGTAGCATAGATATCCCAAGCATAGCCGCAAACGCAACCGACGCATCGCCGTTCACTCTATATGAACAATACACATATTCGTTTATGCAGACGACCGTGCGCATACAATATAGCTCGAATCGAATGGCGACGGGTGCGTTGCGGCTTGCGTCTCCGCTATGCTTAGCATAGCTATCAGGCATAGAAATATGCGCGAACCGGTCACTGCTTCTTTTACAGAGCATGAGTCACTGTTGTTGTTTGAGTCTACCATTAATATGTTTGTTGCACGGTCATGAAAGTGTGTATCTGTGACGGGCGTCACAGCAGTTTATCTACACTATTGTAAATTCAATTAATTCAAAACTCAAAAAATCTACCGTAATACATGTATTTATTTAGAAAATCCTGAGAAAATAGACATATTATCCGAAACGTTTTCTGTGTGAATATCGACTGTAAGAAAATCGTTGCCAAAGTTCAATGTTCAACCCGTAACAGCCTGCAACACGGGGCGATTGATGAAAACAGTTCCGGTGTCTATGTATTGAATATGTTTGGGTGTGTGTACAAACCTTGTTATCTCGATTCAAACGGGACAAATGAACCAGTTGGCAACGGTTCAATAAGACGACATTTTATTAAACACAATTGAGATATTAAACGGATGCAGAGCTCCTTATAGTCTAGCATGCATCACATAAGCAATTTGTCTTTGGCACAGAATTCGATTATATGTGTTATGCTTTCAATAAAATTGAATGAAATGACAAAACCGAGCGACATGCAAAAAATTACTTGCTGACAAAATGCGATAGATGTTAGATAAATGACGATCTCCCGTCCACAGTTTTCTCTTGTGCTTTCGTTTTTTTAGATATTCAATATCCATTGATTGCCGAATGGCACCTGTAATACATGCCGGCAAACGAAAAACTCAAATGAAATATTGAACGAATCTTTACTTGTCGAAATAGTTTTTCTGTATTCATCTGCGTGCTTTTTTGTTGTTTTGGTTTTTTTCTCCCTCTTTCTTTTTATGTTCATCATCATTGTCATTCATTTGTATTCTCTTCATCTTGATTTCACCTTGTGCCGATCTACTCTCTCAATCGCTTTGACTATGTGCATTCTTTCTCTCAATTAGTTTGAATGTGAATGAAAAACGGAAAAAACTGATGACTAAAAACGTTCAGTTTTTATCTATATTTGCGACTGTTCGTGCATTTTTCAATATAATAAATTTACTTTCTGCGCAAATTTGCATCACATATTTGTATATGCGAGGTGTAATGAAATTCCATTTTATAAGCTCAGAGAATGTGAGATTTTTTGGATGATAGGCATTCGGGCGCATTGCTTTACAAAAGAATATGACCTCAAAAAGGGCTTAATTAAAACAGACACCACAATTCATTCGTGTTAATAAATTTATGTTTTTTTTCTGCTATTCCGAATGGTTTAAAATGCGCCAAAGACAGGCGCTAGCTTGAAAAATCACCGCATTTTCCAGCCAACACACAAAAACACACATAGAGAGAGAGAGAGAGAGACAAAAATGGGCACATTTATATATTATGTCTATCGCATTTTTTCCATCTAAAATGCGCAAGATTTATGCGGCAAATAAAACACAATAAAACTTACGTTTTAATTACATTGTGTATGAAAGCGCAACGGAATTTTATGAAATCATTTATATTAATATTATTTCGACGAGCATTTTTGAACTTCCGATTCTATTTTTTATAGCCCATTTCGTACTCCGATCCCATTTCCATTTGACTAGACAGCATCACATATTTTTTCCCTCTTTTCAAATATTTTCATTTTAATGTGTGTTTGTTTTTTGTTGTTCACTTTTTGTTTGACGCTTTTATCAGTCTATTAACCTTCTTGACCTAGACAAGAAAAAAACATACCGCTCACTTTTTGCCCCTTTAAAACATTGACGCCTCAATTTTGACATCTCTATTCGTTTACATTTACGCTGGGCATTCATTTAAAGTGATATCGTTTACGTGCAACATCAAACAAACGTAACGCGAGCAAAAAAAAGACCCGCAACAGAGAAGGAAAATTGAGAAAAATATGAACGGACACACATTTTTGAAATGAATTGATTTTCCTCTCTTTGAACTGTGTTAAATCAAAGTTGGCACACAGTGAGTTTTTGAATGCAGCCCAGTACGCAATTTTGATATAAATGGTTTGAAAACGTGCCGTTTAAGTAAAATCATTCGGGAAATCAATGTAAACAAAAATAGAACATTCAAAAGATAGAACGGAAAATGGTGAAAGAGAGCGAGAGAGGGCCAGAGAAATAGACGTACATTGAAAAAGTAAAACTAACAATCCATTAAAAGCCGAATACAAATGAATACGATGTAAATGGCATGCGGCAACATCATATGTTATTTGAGAGCACTTAAACGTCAAATCTGTTTATAAGCATACAAATACACTTCATCACAAATATGCGTTTAACTCATCAGCATTAAAACGTTGTCGACCGGGGCCCTGTTTCAGCCGCAACCATACGCTTGATATATGTTCTTGACTTTTTGACATTTTTCCAACGGAAAAGCGATAGTTTTGTTGAAAGTGAGAAAATCATTAATTTTCCAAGGAAAATATATGTTTTTGCACCCAAAGAATGCACATCAAAGTAAAATAATATTCCATCGAATTTTCATGAAAAATGGTAAACCAAAAATAAGTTGCTGTTAGTTTTGCTTAAAATTCATCGGCCATCAGATAAAAATGATGTACTAGTTTTGTTATCAATTGACAATTTAACAATTAATTTGGTATGTTGTTCGAATGGCCCCTGATTTCAAATATACATGTGGCAAACGGATGCTCCGGAAAAGTACCAAACGCCAAACGAAAAAAAAGACAAACAAAAATTGGAACCTAAGGGAAAACTTTAAAAAATATTTCATGTCCAACAACCATAAATAGTATTCTTAGTTCAAAAAAAGCATCAGCAACAGCAAAAAAAATATTAACCGACGATAATATTTCCGTTTTTATTCACTGTGTGAGTATGTGTGTGTGTGCAAAGGGTATTTGTGTTCGGTTTTATCTCTTTTCCGCCACTCTTCGTCTGGTTTTGTCTCTGGTGTGTCTTGTTCTGGTGTTGTTTGATTGTTGTTGATAAACAGTTTGTTTTTATGACTTTATGGAAAAGTGCTGGCGCTCGCAAGAGAGTCGTCATATTGTTATCAATATGCAGCCATCATGAATTTCATGTTCTTCAATGAAATTCCTATCAATTTGAGGTTTTTATGACACTTTTCTATTTGGCATGTGCAGCTACTTATTATCGCGTGACTTTCAATTCCTGACACTTGTGTGCGCATTGTAATGAAGTTGTAAAAGCTTTGTTAAGCATTTATTTATATCACACACTTGCACTTGAAATCCATTTAAATATCTATTTCGATGGTTCAATCATAAAATTGTGGGCCACGCGCTTAAATTTATTTTCGTTTTCGATTTGCACGCTCGCATTTTTTACGGACTGATGACGTTTCATTTCAATCTTCGTGTGATTTAGTTTTTTTTATGCGTGGCCAATAATCACAAAATTTCCCATACTGACTCATATCGAATAAAAATATATGAAAACAAAAATTGGGCCGACAACAAATTTCTCGCATCATGATTTTAACATCGATTCGCCTGTTTGTTCCGCAATCCAAAGTTATAAAACATATGATACACATAAATTTTGATAGTTTCGGATGCTGGGCAGAGAAGCACACATTTCATTCGCATATATTGTGGAAAGTAAAAGAGATAGAGAGAATCAGAATGTCAATTTCCTCCAAATGTACGTACATTTTCATCATTGTGTACTCCATTTATTTGATATCGAGAGCGTGTAAGAGAGATAGAGAGTGTGATTGAGACTATGGAATCCGACATAAATCTGACTGGACTTTAATGCTCGACCGACCATGAAAATGCTATTTGACCAGTTTTGGGTGCGTGTGCATGTGTGTGTCTCCTCATATCTCATCATTTTCACTGGTCCTCCTTCTCTTCCGCCCTCTATTTATTCCATGTTCGTCGTCTAACTGCAGTTCTTTGTTCGTTTGCTTCTTCGCCCAAACTAATTTAAATACATAATCAAATCTCTCTCGGCCAGTTTATTCGAACACACAAATTGCTTTGAGCCACATCCATTCTACGTTTTCTTCATTCATGGCATCATTTACGATTTCGAAGATCGTTTAGATGTTTCGTTGATTTGTGGGACAAGCGAAATTGTGTACACATCACATAACAATCTGAATAACATCGATGCATGGCTTCGACGAAAATGAGTGAAAAGGAGACGAAAAAAAGAAGAAAATATCGTTCAATATATATAATAACGCACGAAACTTGAATGGATATTGTCATTGAGCCTAATGTGAATGATGGAGTTTGTGTTCGGCAAAACTGGTCTCCAGCTACCAAAGAGGTAAAATACGCAAAAATAATCCGGAAGATGTTTGCGACGATAATGGCGCAAATTGTTTTCTATGTTTTCACATTTCTTTTTCACTTTCTACAGCAAGAGTGTGTATCGTTTTGCTCATAAAAACAGCCGACGAAGGAAAACGAATTGCGAAATAATGGTAACAAAATCAGAAAAACATTTCACCCTGCTTACAAACGTCACATAGTATATTATTTTTGCATTGTGTTCGTCCAACGACAGGAAGTTAAGATACAAATTTTGTGTTTGTTACCGTTTACGAAATACAACCCAAAAGAAATGCCGAAAAGATGATATCAATTTTTGTGTATGTATGTTAGTGCCTGTGTCTGTGCACACGGTTATCTGTAGGCCCGATGAAATTTAATGCCCACCCTCCGGTCCGTCAAATCATGAAAATCTCTCTGAACGAGAATGACATCGTTACGGCCATTGTCTCAATTTTGGCTTCTGGTTATATCGTCTCAAACTGGTTTGCCCATTTATGAAGAAATATGATGATGACGAATATATTTGGTGATAGGAGTTCCTTTTTTTCGGTTAAATATTATGTCATTTCCATCATAAAAACTACCATAAAAATACTTTATTTTTCTTTTTGGTTGATTTTTTTATTTGCGACGATGGTATAGATGGAGAGAGACATGCTCATAGTAGGTAGCAAAGACGGAGAAAAAAAGCGCTTCGAAATGATAAAAACCGGATGAAAATGTTTAGATAATGATTTTTTTTCGCCGACACTTTTGTTATTGTTGTTGTTGTTCTATTCGGTTAGTGCGCGCAAGCAGACAATATCCACGATGGCTTGGGCCATAGATAGAGAGATAGGATAATATGGCGAAAGAGTAAACGAATGAAGAGCATTTATATAGGAAAATAGCCGAACAAACAAAATGGTAAACTGAATTTTTACAAGGAAATGCATACACAGCACACACACAAACCACATGCACGATTCAAGCCTTCGCGAAAGCAACATTCAACTCAACGGAACGCTGTACTATGATGGTTGAAAAAACTGAAATAGCAATACAATAAATCACAACTTGTTTGAGCTTTTCCAAATGAAAAATTACTCATTCTCGGTTTTATTGTATTCTCTTCATATTTTTCCACTTTTTTGTTCGTTGGTCTTTAATTTCATTCGTGGTTATTTTTCTACTACTCAATTTTACTGTAGGCAATGGGCTTTGTTCGTTCAGTAAACGTTTGAAATGGTTGAACAAAAGAGACATGAGACACTCTCTCTCTCTCACACACACACACACATACAAACAAAAACATTTGAACATATATTGAAAAAAGACTGCTTTATAAAGTTGTGATCACAGTTTGGTTAATTCGTCTTGTCTAACTTTGTTTTCATCATGTGCCTGAGTGACGCTAAACTTTGTGCTTCCTCTTTTGCGGCTTCGTTCGTTGTTCTCTTGATTCATATAATTTTTATATAGATCTGTGTTTTCCCTTTTTCTTCGTTTTTTCGTTCCCCCTCTCTGAAAAATTCTCAGAGAGAATTTTGGACAAGAAACGTAGAGTGGATTTTCAAGAATTGAGTTTCAACTTTCAAACTAAATCATTTATCAAGCATACACCCACCCATAACCAAGCAGCAACGCTTATTATTACTGTTATTATTAGAGAATTTTTTGTGTGTATCTTTCTCTCTCTCTCTCATCGTGCGGCTTTTTATGTTTTCCATAGGAAACAAAAGTTGGAAAATCACGTTTATCGTCCGAATCTCGGGAACCTAATGTTTCTTTGGGTTCAGTTCTCTAGCTTTTTTGATAACTACTGCTGTAGCTAGAGTAGATATAGCGAGAGAGCATCCTGTGCATCCAAAAGTGCATTCCGTTTTACAGTAAATAAATGACTTTCATTTATAAAATATGTACGCAATAATCTCCGTAAAATCTGGTCTTGCCTCTTGCAAGCAATCCAAAAACATGAAAACTAAATGAGATGACGAACAATGAACATTATCTGCCTTTTGCTTCACAAGTTTCCCCTTATGCTTGGATAGTTTTTTTCTCCCCCTCACACTCCCTCTATCTCATTCTTCATAATGGTTTCACTATCTTATACATTCTCTCTCGCCGTTTATGCCTTTCTAAACTACAACAATGTACACTGTTCTAATATGTTATACAAACTTCAAAAAATCGCCAACGGTTATTCGCTGAAAGGTATACAATATATGATTGGTAGTCTTCGATGTCGAAAAATGCATGGCGAAAAACATCAATGTGTATATGCATACACTATTCATTATTTGATGGTCTAGAAAATTAGCACGGTACATTGTATCGTATACAACATGTATGTACAGTAGAATGAAGTGTGTATACACGCGGGGATGAATATCACCATAAACAGTAAATAAATGTGCAATTACCACTTGAATTGCACGTATTTGTCTCATTTGAGTAGCTTCAAGTTTGCTGTAGGGAGTTTTTTGTCCATGTTTTCTCATGATTTAATGTTACCGTGTGTGTGTGTGTGCATAAGTATGTGAAACAAACACCGCAATCTCACTGAACATTTCCAAGCACACACTTATTATAGTAAAAATCAAATCTATAGAAAGACAAAACGCTTGTTTTCGCAGTTGTTGTCATCGTCGGCATCGTCAACACTCACGCTCTGCACATCAAAACTCATTCAGGCAACCATTGATGCACTTTGAAATGCGACAACAGCCGTTCGTTCTTTTTCATCGACACATTTCAAACATGATAAGCTCACTCATGGTGGTGATAGTAGCGCACTCACTTTTTGCCATTGCTCTATATCAACTCACTTCCTCACTCTTGCTCGCTCGCTCTGCTGATGTTTATAAGTCGAAACAAAATGAATGAAATTTATTTGTCTTGAGTCTTTTGTTTGAGTTTGTCGTCGTATACGTTCCATACTCGCTCGTATCTCCTCTTCATTTATCGTATGTTATCGCATATGTGTTTGTAGTGCAAGCCACACAATCAATTCATTATTACATTATGCATTGAATGAATGCGCATAGCGCAAAAAGGAAAAACATTCATTCGCAAGCATACACACTCGAAGCGCATAAAGTGCACGAACAAAAGAACTACTGCGACATGTTACACTTCCGTAATCGAGCGCTTACCTCAAAAACATTTTTCTCCAATTTCATCTCTACCTTTTCTTCTTTCTCACTTTATTTTTTGTCGTTTCGTTTGTTTCGACTTCAGTTGTTTTTCTGTGTTGTTTTCATTTTTGATTCTAGCTTACACCATTTATGATGCCATGGTTATTTCTCTCTCTCTCTCGCTTCGTATCTTTTCGCTCGGTCTCTATGATTCCCTTCCATTCGCATCTGGTATCGTTTATATCGTCGGGACATTGTCGCACGTGCGAAAGAAATATACAGTTTTCCTTTATATATATATATCATACATGCATGCATTTTACTTACTTAGATGTAGAAGAAGCATTTCAACATTTCAATGACATTTTCATTCATGATATAGAATGCTTGCTGAAATAAACTCTCTAACTTCTTCTTAAAATGTGAATATATTTATAAAATATGTTTTGTCATCGCTGTTTTGCATTTTGCGCTCGCTCAATGAATGCTTTTTATGTAGTTTTATTTTCTTTTTTTCAGTATTTTCACTATTTGCAAGTGTCTTTGATCTTGTGATTCGTTTCTCTTTTTTGTTTCTTTCAACATTTGGTTAATTATCTAAATTGATGTAGATATAAAGAGGTAAAAGTAAATTGTAATACACGATTGCAGAATTGTCATACGAATGTTGTGCGTTCATATACTATGGACATCACAATAATAGCTTTAGTTCATGTAAACGAGGATCATTTTTTTTTTTTCAAATCGTCTCGTTAATTATATTATACGCACATTTTTTCCCTCCAAAATTTGAATGAATTTCTCTCTTTTTGTTATTTCCACGTCATTTTCCAAATTAATTCCTTTTTGATTTTAGACTTTTTACGTTGTCTTTTTTTTTTAATTCTGTTTCCATAAAATACAAGACAAAAAATGCATTTTTTTAATTTGAATGAATTATTTTCAGGTGGCCAAGAATCAAAAATACACTGAAATTCGCTCATCGTAATATAAAAAAAATGTCATTCAAATTCAAATATTCACAATAAGCGAAAACATCTCTCATGCATATAAGCTATTGGCTATTCGCTCGCATTAACAAATATCACGAAACAAATTAAATAAATTATAAAACACAAATCTAAATACAAAAAAAAGTGAAAACAGCGACCCACAAGGGAATACAAGCATAAAACATTGTATAATTGGCATAAAAAGCAGACATCCATATAGAAAGAAATACATACATGACGGCGCTCTGTAAATTGAACGGGGGGAAAAGTTGTCGACGAAAATAAAACCAACCAAAAAGTTGGTTGTGAAACAACGAACAGGAGAACGTGAAACGTGAAGAGAGAAAAAAGCCGTCGAATGCATTAAAAACAAAAATACACTGTGCCATCGAAAAATGTATTTATAGCAAGAGACAATAGCATCTGAAGCTACTAAAAAATCGCTTAAAATATTAATCGAGATTACGAAGAAACGAAGCGAGTTAGTCATAAAAGAAAGACATTGACAAAAAAAATCAGATCAAATTAAAAAGCAATAAAGAAGTTTATTTTATGACAGACATTTCGGTGACACAGATTATACAGCACTTAGAATAGACAGAAAAATAGACACGAACTAGAATTGCCGTGAAGGCGTTTTGCAAACAACAAAATATATGAAAAATTCGATTATGAAATAAACAAATGTACACCAACACAAAAATTAATCAATTATATGTACATTTGAAATTTATGTTGATTTACACACATTCGACCACCGGGTCAATGTAATGTACGTGCGTCATTTATTATACATTTCGAATTCATTTTTTTTTTGTATTTCTATTTTAAATAAACAAATAATAAAGAATCACACAAACATTCGAATAAATGTCTGATCTACGAACGCGTTTATAATAAAATCAAAACAAAAGTGTTGAATGAATTTTCAATGTGTTTTTTAGAAGAAGAAAAAAAATGGTTTCGTGCAATATTTCATATTATAAAATTAAATTCAAAAATTTGTGAATAAGTCATTTTTAAAGCTTCTGAACATTACGAAACGAATAATCCAAGCATATTACGAACGAACGACAAAAAAGGATTTTCGTCAAGTTTTCCCCATTTTTAGTTTAATATTTTCAGTTGATTTAGTATATTTTTTGCGAAAGATACTTTAATCTAGTCTGAGCCGAAAAATCTATGATTTTCTCTAAAAAGGGAAATCCAACGTCGAAACAAAAATATTTATAAGAAGAAAGGAAAAAGAGAAACAAAAACAAAATAGGAGAACCGATTTGTGTAAACAAGGCATTTTAAATGAGTAGAGAGCACGTACATCGCAATAGCGTGACATCATTGAGACGATCATCGTTGGTTAGTGGCGTTTTTGAAACTGCAACATCAAGAATATTTCCAATTGATGCCGATATAGAGCTTGATTTAGACGCAACCACCTCACCACCACGCGCATCGATCGATCATCATCATCAAGCATCACATTCACATCATAGCGACTACTATCACCATCCATATTTTGGTTCGATTCAAGAACCGCTAATGGGAAGAGTTGGCAACGCCAAAAATCTTGAGGGTAAAGCAAAAGGTCTGCCAAAAAGGTAATTACATCAACATTCAGACTCTTCACAACAAACAAACAAAAATTAATCCATTAATTTAACTAACTGTTCATAACACATATCATGTATTACATTTATACATTAAAAGTACGTTTTTCAACATTCTCTTTTTTCATTCTCGTTTCACTATACCATTTCTTTATCTCTCGACACTTTTTTCAACTCATTCGTTTTATGAATGTGCAAATGAAACAATTTGAATATTTTTTTTATTCTCTTTTTTATCTTCTTTCGATATGGGTTTTTTCTCTCTCATTTCATTCCACACACACAATAACACTAATTTATTGCTAATCAAAAAAGGATAATTAACAATACTAGTCTAAGGTAATTGTGCACGTTTTTCAAATATTATAACGTTGATGTTGATTTTCTTTTATTATTCGTAACGTATTATAATAATACTCTTTGGTTTCCTTTCATTTTTTTTTCACAAATTTTTCGGTTGTTGTTTGTATTCGATGCCATAAAATAATTTTACGCAATTTTATGCACGCTTCACACTTGATTTTATGTATATATGCATCTTAAGCAAAGGAGAATACAAAATGCCCGTTTAAAGCATCATCATGATAAGACTGTTGATAGCTTAAAAACTGGTACATCATGTTATCATCTTCACCCATGCATTAAAGTGGGTTTCGAATGAATTTTGTCGCTTCGGCATGTGCAGAGGAAGCGAGAGAGAAAACAGAAACCGTTAAAAAACGTCGAGCTTTCTTCAAGTGTGTCGGTGAAGTTATATGAAGGATCAAATGAAATTTATCAAACGTTATTTGTTGCAAGCATACCACATTCGTTGGTCGTTTGTTTGAATGAATTTTCGGTTTGCTGTTTTCTCATAGATAAAATTCAATTTGGCTAGACTGTAATATGGTGTGCGGGGCGCGTGAAATGTGCATTGATACACACACATAAGCGACCCCATGCACTGTGTGAAGATGACGAAAATCATTTTCAATGTTATTGGGAGAAAATGAAGAAAAGTGAACCGATTTAATACTTACATCCAGATTACACACGAAAAGCGCATAAAAAATGCTCACAAGACATAACCCACATTTTATGCTCAAATCCACTTTGAATGTAATACAAAAGCCCATCATTCAAGCGTCGTTTTGTTGTTGTTGTCGTCGTCGTTGTTAATAAAAGAGGTAGGCAACCGGCAAGGATATGGCTTTCGTTGAAATCGATCGAACTTATGTTATATGTTAGATTTTCTTTCCATTTCTTTGTGCCCTCACCGTTTAGTTTGCTCAAAACGTTTGCTGATTACCTTCGTTCAGGTGTGTTTAAGTGGTTTGCGGGGGACCAATTCAAGAGTATCTAAAAGATCAATGTAAGATGAGAAAGAAAATCTTACCATTATCATGCTAAAAATAGCAAATCACCCCTTTTGAACTTAACATTTTGACTGTTTTTCTTTTGTGTTAGTTTTCGTAATTCTTTGTTCAGATCTGGTTTGCTCTAGTCGTTGGTTCACCTGTAATCGGTTGTCTGGTTGATGTGTGTATTCGACGAAAGTAAATATAAGAATACTTTTAGTGCATCCTTCAATAAGGGATGGATTGAAAAAAAAAGAATATCCAGGTTTTGGTTTACGAGTGCTGAATATACCTCTCTTACAATCTCTCTCAAACCCTTCTTCAAGATATATCGGTTAACGTGTACTGTAATTCATATTCAATTTGTGGAACAAGGCGAAAGGTATACCGCACGACAAAATTGCCACTTGATACAAGTTAAACACATCAAACCATCATCGTTGACGTGGATCCATATCTCGGAAACCGAACTAATAAGGAAAATCCACAAAACCAAAGCATTTCGACTCTTTGACTTTCAATTCTATTTTTGTGAGGGTGTCCATGTGTGTATAAATAAGTGAAGAAAAAAAAAGAATATATGTGGTGACGACAAAGACGTCATCCAACAAAAATGTGAAAATAAATGGCTAAAGTCAAATAAAAATATGTTCATGTCTACCGTCTGAAACCACACCGCAGGCAACGCAAAAGAGAGGATGAGCACAAAAAGTGCCTGATTATAAACAAAGATTTCTCTTTTTTGTAACA
Source organism: Contarinia nasturtii (assembly GCF_009176525.2). NCBI lineage: Eukaryota > Metazoa > Arthropoda > Insecta > Diptera > Cecidomyiidae > Contarinia > Contarinia nasturtii. The sequence goes on along the minus strand of NW_022199997.1, from coordinate 39,567 downwards.
TCTTCATCCAAACATACTCATACATTGATTCGCTTATTCACACGAACTTTACCTTACAGCATTGTATGTTTACATTTGCGATTTATGTGTAGCGTGTATTGTATCTTCTGCAGGCGAATTTATCAATTGGCTGGTAGTAATATATACAGTCACTAAAGAGATTCACAAGCATGTGTTTGGTGTTCAGGATACATATGTTTCTTTCAATGTGTTTCAACTTCATGCGATGCTTCCCTTCTGAATTCATCGATTGGTGCGGAGCGTGTTGAGTGACGACAACGATACCTGTTTAACGATTCGTTTTTCACTTTTTTATCACTTTCGAATGGATTCAATTTACACACAACAAATAAACCACATTTTGAGGTTGATATCTTTTGTAGGCTGAACCGTAACATATTTCCCATCCCTTTTGACATACACACATTACACACACACACACCATTCGCTGTGCTTCCGACTATTGCTTCTTAAATTCAATCAAAAAATTCCTTTGAAACAGCGTTTGGGTATTTTGTTCACATCCTAAATGTTTCTTTCGAACGATTTTTTTTTCAAGCATACATTCTTTCTATTCTCTGTTTTATTGTATGAATAATGCACACTGACTTTGTTACACTTTTTCCTTGTCTCTCGCTTCAAAATTGAGTAGTTTATCTGTAAACTTCATTTTCACGTTGTTTTAACCCATTTGATGTGAAGCAACAACAACACAAAAAAAGACGAAACCGAATTAAATGAACATTTACCAAAGCAAATATTCTGCTTGGTTTAACCGAGAGCATTAAAGTCATTCTCGAAAGATTTTGTGTGATGTATTTAATTCAGTTTTTGGTTCTTTGTTGTGCAAACATACATCTTTTTTTTGCCTGTGTATCACTCATCGTTTCTTCTCTTGTTACATGTTGCGCTGACAATTTACATGTAATTTCATTTGCATAGTTTTTGCGTTGTCAAAAAGGTATGCGCTGTCTGTACGGAAATCGGATTTCATGGCATGTTTGACACAATGCCTGAATGATTCCATTCTTTATCCGCTGGAAAATAATATTTTCAATGTGAAAATGAGATGCAAACTGTATCAACGACATCGCTATCAAAAACCTATTTGCATGTAAAATCAATTTAGAGACGGGTTTTTTTATATTCTCTTCAGCATTTGGATGGTATCAACGTAGTCAGAGCGGAATTTTCAAAACAAAATCGGTAATTTGTAAAGAATTGGTTGAATCATTGAAAAGTTATGGAACCCATTGTGAAAAGGTGAAAAGTCATCTCGTCCAAATGACAATTTGAACAGATTCGGAAGAAATCAATACAAGATTTACTTGAATACGTCTGTTGTCCCCGTCCCTTATCCAACTAATAACTGACAATATTCAATGCTGTAAGAATGTTATACTTTAAAATTCTTTATCCAAAAAGTTGTCATTTACTGTGGCTTGAAAGTCGTGACAGCTTTAGAAAATCGGATTTGTCGAAGTAGTAAATGGTTGAGCTCAAATGACAAAGGTATTATCGCATTTGACCTTTATTTGGCCGAATGGCAAAAAAAAACAAGAAAGAAAAATCGTTGTCGTTTTCGAGTCTGTCGTGAAAATTAGGCTAAATTGATAGCGTTTTGGTGCTGTTTGAGCCCGTATTTCATTGCCTTCCCGCATGAAATTGATTAAATTTTTGGTTTATGGAAAATTTATTGCCGTTAATTCAATATATTTTTCTGTCATTTCATTATTTTTTTCACGTGGACTCCGAGAAATGTATCCATATTTTTCCCACTCTTATGAGCCAGATAAATTGAGTTCGTTTCCGTTGCGTTTTTTTACTGGGTTTGGCCGAGAAAAAATCTCATTGAATTTATTAACAAACAAAAAAAAAACGCGACGGATAAACAATAACAATCACCTCAATCTATTTTTTTCCCGGGTGATTATGAATTTTCCAGCCGTATTTGATTTATGCGGTGACGTCGAATGTGAAATTCCATAACATAACCCAACAATGGGTCAAAGTTTAATTTATGTGTGCGCTGCCATTGCTTCCTCTCTACAAAAAAAGAACTGTCGAACACGCGATCAGATTCCATTTCTCGGTCTTAATTAAACTCCATATGCTGCGTATGCGTGTGTATTTGATGTATTTGTATGTACAAGGAAGAGGGTGGCATGGAATCTGTTTATCGTGTGCGCTGTCAATTCGCCAAAATTATTTGCAAAATGAACAAATGCTAAAGCAAATGCCATGCACAAATTTAACATTGGAATTTTCAATGGAATCTCAACGCTATGAGCCAAATACACCACGCCATGAACGAATTCATTTAATATTGTAATTCAAATAGAATGAAACATGCAAATTGACGAAATGGAACAAGCGTTCATTTCGCGACAAACGAAATTGTGCGTATAATAAATTGTTTAAAAACAATACCAAATTATGTACGAATATGAAATTATGCAAAATAGAATTTTGATTCGTATGTACTTGAATATACGCAACGAAACGCCAATTTATTTAAAATACTAAACACTATGTATGCACGATTTAGATATATATATTACTTGATTTTAAGCAGAGAAAGTGAGAAGAGCCACACCAAGCACCATCACCAACAGATACAACAACAACATCGGCTGAAAACTCATGCAGTCAATTAATTTGCACGGTATTAATGGATATAATTTGAATACATGCAAATACAATTATTATATAGCCGCCACATAGTGTTAAATCCTCGTAGTGGTCGTTTGCATAAGAAATAAACTCAATTTCAGTCAAAGGAAAATTAGCTTTTGTACGATGGATGGTATGACGGTGTGTGTGTTGCTGGGTTTTAAATTTGAAACAATGCCAGCAATAAAGAAATTTCTCATATTTCACACGTTCAATCTTCATCATATCGAAATAATGCCAAAAAATTCCCAAGCAAGTGATGGTCATAAAATTTCCAGTTGTGAAAATTACTTAAAAGTATTTTATACACAATTTATTTACTTATGCACGAAACATCTCGAACGCGGAAAATTATGTATAAAATAAATATGTTTTATTTTATTATTACTTTGAAATCTGGACTTCTGTTGATGTTTATAAGTAGCAAGTATTTGCAAAATAAAAAAAACAAACCATTTCGATGACGTGATGATGGTATATTACCTCCCTCTCATTTAAAGTTTTTCATTTGATTTTTCGCGCTGTATAGTTTCAAAAAGTTAAAATTATAATATGAAACTGAAAAGAAAAAAATTATGAAATAATAACAACTTTTTTTATGCGGTTCTTCTGTTGGCTGTCGCGTCAGATTCAGACGATGGCCGTAAATAGACAAAAACTCTAGTTTTATAAAGGATATATCCTTAAATCATTGCCTTTCATGCAAAACTTCACTGTGTTACGGTCTCGTGAAAATGAGCTCATAATGATGCAAATATATATACTTTGTACGTTAACATCTTCACTGTCTTTGAAAACAGTTTGTTTGTTTTTGCTTGGCTAGTCTTACTTTATTCAAAGACAACCGCAAAACGGAGACGGCGAACAGAAGATGACGAAAAAAAGAAGAAGAAGAAATAAAAACCGTACTTCATTTCACAGCATCAGAAGCAGAAATGGCAAATAAACTTGTAACCGACAAATGCCCAAGACAAAAATGAATAATTACTCAAACAGGCTTCATGAAATGAAATGAGTCATTTGCAGTTATGTCCGCCACGCCGACACGAACAAGTAACAAAAAAGTGTATGTACATACATATACATGTATATAAAAAAAGAAACTGAATGTTGAATGAAAATGACTCACAATTTGGCTTGACTGTGAGCGTTGCAGCTGTTGCTATCGTAGATATTATGCACATGCATTAAGTGCTCATAAGGTATTTATTGATGCTCGAAGAAAAGTTACTTGCACTTCGAAATGACTTTGTCTGTGGCAGAGAACTTTTCGAATCGAATTCGAATGAAAATAACCCGAAGAAACAAAAAACGACGAAAAATATAGGGAAATCACATTTATACTTTTACCCGAAATAGTTTTTATTCGATGCTATTTATAAAGAAATTGTTTAGTGATACACTTGGTCAGACATAAATTGCAACAGTGCAAAAGCCAATTTGCTGTGCAAGCTAATAATGTGTCTGTGAATCATTCTTTTTTTTCACATGAAAATGGTTAACTATACTATTCATTCTTCCCCCATAGAACATGAAATCGAGATGACAATATCCATTGTTCGAAACATAATGCCATGCTAATACCCATTATTATGTAATGGTTAAAATTACCCGAACGCATGCTTGTGCAATCAGCTTAAAATGTACTCGACATTTTTAAATAATAAATTTTCTCTTTGGTTTTTGTATTTTTCAGCTGTCTGAAGCATTTTTGCAAATTGTGTGTGTGCATAGATTTATTATATGCACTTTGGTGGCCATTTGCACAAATGCACTCTTGTTCGCTATGTAAGCCTTTTTGCAAAAATGATCTTGCAGACAAAAGGCATAGGCAACGAGGAAGAAGAAGAAATAAGAAACCACAATGAGAAAACCGACTTAAAATCATACATTGAAGTATTCAACATTATATTTTTTTTCTAATCTTTGTTTTCAAAAACAACGTGCATATCAGATTTCATTTGTAGCCATTTTGCATGTCAACGATTGAATGAACAAACACAAATGGTATTGACATAAATAAATGAATTTCATTAAAATATTTTCTCTATTTAACCCCATTGCATTTGGCGACCGATGATCAAAGTTGTAATGACAAAAGTTTAAAACAGACGCATCCAAATGGCACACATCTCCATTGCGCTTTTGGCGATGAATTCATTTCAACATGTTTGTTATGTAATGCAGTGCGAGTGAATGAGCGTGAGAGAATTACCATAAACAGCACAACGAACTCTCCGGTGTTGTATCGCATAAATAGCCCGTACAGAAAGTGTATTTGAATGTTTTAACAACAGTTTTCCATTTCCTTGTTTGCATATTATAGAGTTCCAATGCAATTCCAAGTGACTGGTCGTGCGATTTTTGACATTGCATATCGAATTCAATGGGAATTCCTGATGACAGTGTCAATGTAATCACATTTCGGGTAAATTACATTTTCAGCGATTATTTAGTAAGTGACATCATCACAAATTGAATCGTCTTATGACTTTATTATGTGCGCCGACTTTTGAGTGGAAATTCATTAAGTTGAATCACTCGACGGACGGATTTTAGCCCATGGGAAAATGCTCAATGTTTTCTAGACCGTCTTAAAAAAATATTATCATCACAATCGCACATAATCCCTTTAAATGCTGCTTTTTTTGGATAAAGCATTCCGCTCACTTGGTCAATGTCGACCGTACGCGCGCGCCTTCTGAATTTTTCTATCATAAAAATAACAATCAAGATAATCCGATAATTCGGAGTGACTAACCTAGAAACAAAAAAATGAAATGTAAATTCCACGCGCACTTAAAACGTTTAAAAATAAAAATGGTCGTTTTTTGTGCGGAGAAGAAAAGATTGGGCCATTCTTTTGAGCCACGGGTCTCTCTCTCTCTCTCTCTCTCTCTCTCTCTCTCTACGTAATTTATTCAGTGTTTTCGGGCAAGGAAACACATTTCGGTTAACTTGTATCCATGTATGAAAGCGAGCGCAGTATGAAATGAAAGTTCTTTTACATCAGCATTTTCATACGTCAATTTCTTCAAGGATTACAGGAAAATATAGCGCACGATTTTTGCCTTCACTCTTGCTGTTATGCTGCCACACACACACACACACACACACACACACACACACACACACACACACGAATAGCACTGGCATTGCTGTCGTCATCAGTGTCGTTGTATTTATCTCAAAGTTCATGTTTTCAGTGCTTGTTTGTCTTTTCTTTATTGTCGCTGCTCATAAAAGTTATCGGGTATCGGTAACAGTAGCGACAGTTAAGCGCACAAATTCAGTTCAAGAATACTTGACGACGGTATTTATCACAATCCAATTTTCTCGCTGCTTGTTATTGTTAGCATTTGGCTGCATCGTTACTCAGCCCTCTATCTCTTTTTCCATCTCATCCCAAGAGTTTGTTTTGTTTGTTCCAGTTCGCTGTTTTTTTTCTCTGTGTTTCCATCCATGTTTCTCTATTTCATTCGCTCCCCATGTTGTTTGCACTTCTTGCGTCTTTCATGCTTCTGCTTTTTATTATGCACTTTTTCCATGGCATCAAAGTTCTTTTTTATGGCTTTTGTCAATTGTCCATAGAATTCTGCAGCCAGAACATGGATCTAACTGGCATTTTGTGTGTCGTAAAAAATCAAGCAGCGCATTTTCATTCGATGCTTCTTTCTCATCTTTTGTCATTATTGGTCGATACGCTCTCTTTCTCTCGCTCATTCACTTTCGAAACAATGTGATACGGAGCAAGAAGTGGTTCAACGATTTTAGCAAATATATCACAGTTGGAATCTTTTTTGATTTATTTTCCGTTTTGGCTTTTGAAATGACGCATCTCCTTCTGTTTTTATGCAAAACTTTCTTTACGATTCGAACTGGTTTTTTTTCTCTCTCTGGCTGTCTCTGTTCCCCCTCCCGCCCCATTCAACTGGCCCACAATGTATTGTCACTGTGTTTATGAATGCGACTGCAAGTTTCAAGAGCATGTTGCTCACGATAACGATGCTAAAGGGTTTCGATGGCAGCACGAACTGTAAAAATTGGTCGGTAAAATCAATTTGGATCTTGTTGTTTCTTTTTTTTTCCCTTCTCAATATCATTCGTCTTGCGAACATTGAGCATCGATTTGTTTGTGCTGTTCTAGGTATTTCAATTGAATTGTTCGATTGATGTTAGCTATAAAAGGGCCTGATTTGATTTGTCTGCCGGTGTGTGTGCGCGCGCTTATGTGTGTAGGTGGAAATGAGGTTTTTCTTTGTCGAAACGAAATTTTTCGGAGGTTTCACAACTTGTACACAATGTAATTAAATAGTTAAGCTTCTGTCATTTGAAAGTTTGTGATGCTACTGATGAGGATAACAAATCCATCGGCTGTACTTAAATCGATTCTACTGATTGGCATTTTGTTAAATAGAAATGTAACTGAATCATGAGAGGAATAGCGAACAATTAAAAGAACTAGAAAATAAATCGGTGCACAAAACTATGGCTTTTCATGAAAATGAGAACGTAAGAAGAAAGGCACGTGCTCATTATTACCCAATCGACAATACATAGCAGTCGTATGGTAGTTCATCAAGCGTATTTTTCCTTTTCGATTCATTTTTCGATTTCCGTGCTGAATTAAAACGACAACCAATGTAACGAGTCACGAGTAGAATTGAACTCCAAATGAACTGGCCATGCCAATAAAATGCGAAAATGCTGAACGAGAACGGAATTGCATGTAATGACATTTGCTAAGTGTGCTTGTGTGTATAGTTAATTAAAAATGTACGATGTTTCGCATCTCCCTGCCACACCACAACAAGCCGCTCGCAAACATACTCTCACACAATCGGTTGGACTCTCATTGATGCAAACATCATTAGTAAACGAAGTGCAATATATGTATCAATTTTATCGGTCAGTGTGAACATGGAGACACAAAATTCAACTTGAATGTCACATCAACTTCCATTTCCGTAAAATCAACACCATATATAACGGTTGTAAATTATGTGTATTGGTTAGATTTCATTAAAGTTCGTTCAATGTGAGTTTCGGTGGTATTCTCTACCGCTCACACACACACATACACACATGGCAAGCAATTAAAGATATTGAGGTGAATTCAATAGAGGGAGAAAAACAGGATGAAGAAAATACATGCATAAATTCGATGAAAGATATCCTTTGATGTATCATCGCTTTCAGTTGAATTAAAAAGTGTCAATATTGCGTCATTTGGACGCTGTGAGCGTCAAACTGAACCGAAATAAAATTCCCGCAAGGTCTGACTGTCGCAACGTCTTTTTCACTTCAATCTTGTTTTCACTTCTTTGACCCCGAAAAAGTACCATCGCTTTGCATTTATTTTGTGGTTCATTCATTCGTTGCTCCAATCTTTTGCGGCTGTCGCATATTCGCGTTCCCATTTCTCGTTTCAATCTTAACGAAATAAACGCACACATACACAAAACCCAAATGATTTCTTCAAGATAACAAACGCAATCGTGTTGTGTATCATGTTCCAAAATCAATAGATTCATTGCCGCAGTGAAAGTGCAGCCATCTTTTCATAAAATCAGCACAAATATAATCATGTTTGAGGCTTTCACTTTCCGTTTGTGAAGTACAATGTATGTGTGTGTGTGTCAGCGCACACGAGAAACGTGATCTTTTTGCATTGTGCTTTTGTTGGCACGGCTTTGTCATAATCTTTTTTCTTTCTCCTGTGAGAAAAATGATGTATCAGCATAAACAAATAATAACAATAGGATTGAATTGGGAAAAAAAGATAGTGCCTCAACATGGAAAAATATGTCACGGTTACTACCCCCTTTTACTGCGGTTTGATTTTTATCGGATGATCAAACACATGCACAACTTACGAAACGCTAATGGAATACAACACGAATGAAACGTTGCCTAGTTTGAAAACAATGGGGATGCTCTTATTTTGCCAAACACACATGTATTTCACACTTTCATTCTCACATAAAGTTTCTTTGCGATCAATAATAGCAATGATTATGCATGGTTTGAGGTTCTTAAGTCAAGTGTTTTAACTGGTGCCATTCCTCAAAAAAATCATTATATTTCCCTTCCGTGCTTCTATAAAAAAACCGTTTAAATCGTTTTCGTTATCGTTCTCGCTAAGAACTTACATTTTAATAAATACATATGTAAGTATGTTTTGTCGTAATTCATCCATTTTCATTATTGCTATTACTATTGTTTTAACTATACTTCAGCTTTTACGGAATCTAAAAAAATTCATTCGCACGTGAATATTTTGCGTGCAATTTGAACATTTTACTTAGATTTCATCGCGTTCATTTTGTTCTATTTGGTGAAGCAAGCCATATATGTGCCGTGTGTAGGGCTATCGCTTGAGTTCGTTTTTTTTTTTGCTTTATTCATTTTGTTTGTATTTACGCAGGAAAAAACTACCTAAATAGTGAGAATTGATGTGATTCATAAATCAGTCATTTCAATCAATACATTTAATGAACTGAAAATGCTTCAGACGTACAGCCTAATTATAAAATTACAACTGATTCACTCGGATGAAACGAAAAAGCCAGCAGTAACAAAACCATAGCGTCAATTGAATGAATCGTGTTTGTATACGAGAAATTGTGCGAGAGCGCAATAAATCCTTCGAATTTACAAGAATGGATTCCATTTTCGAGCAAGGAGAAGTGGAATAAAAATGGGTCAGAAAATTAATGATGATGACAATGCGCGACCGTCTATCACAAATGCCGTCACCGAGCTTTTATACAGAGCCTTGCATTAACGACATCAACAATGAAGACGACAAAAGCACACATTTAATATTTATAGACATTGTGGTAAAAACAATTACCAAGTGGATCGTCGTTTGTCAAATTAGTTGCAAAAATGAATTTACATAATATTCTCGTCGACAAATCAACATTCATCGTTCATGTGAAATGCCAATTCATAAGCCTTAGAATATTATGTCAAAATCTTATTTACAAACCAAATTACAGTTTCGTTTAATCAAATCAAGAGGCGGGGAAAGGAAAAAAACCAACATTTTTCATGCAGTGGCGGTCTGACTTCTGTTCAAAAGCCAAATAGAATATACATCACAATTACAATGACCTTTATATCAAAAATCCATAAATAGCACAATTTCATATTGCAGAGAGAGAGAGAGAGAGAGAGAGAGAGAGAGAGAGAGAGAGAGATTAGATATATTGTTGCTTTGGCATAATGGTTCGATCATATAATATATGTATAAAAATGCGCTGAATGAGTGAAAGTGCGATGTATGGTGGTTTATGCATGAACGTTGATATTTATGTGCGATAGCCTTAAATTGGTAACGGTGTTGGCACTGCCATGAGAATTGTTAATAGAATTCATGGTGCTTTGTACAAAAGTGTGATGGGGCATAAGTGTCGAGGCGTGAAAAAGCTGGCTGGTGGTGTGATTATGTGAAAAATGGATTGATATTAGTTTGAACGATAGTTTCGAAGTTTTTGTTGTTGTTATGCACGTCTGGTGATTGTTAACGATTTGGCAGATTTTTTTCATTCATTTTGTAGGTCGTTAGTTATTCTTATCTTCACTTGTATCATGATTTTAATAGTTTCAATGTCCGGAATATTCAATTCGTCTGTTCCATGTATTTGAAATTCAATTTTGGCTTCGAAACATTTCATAATGTTGGCACAGACGTTGCTTCGACGAAGAAAAATTATGTCTAATAACTATTTTTGACATCGCAAACACGAGCAACTTTCGTAAATTCGTTGGTTAATCACCAACTGTGTTGAATTAAGCGATTTCGGTTAAATCTTTTATGGAAACAAACAGACCGTCGTTGGTGAAAAATCTATTTGATATGGGGTCAGTTTCTGTTTTTATTGCATAATTGAATTATATTGAACAATATTCCCGGAAAAGTCGAAACAAACCGAAAAGTAGCGGACACGAAAGAAAGAAAAATATGCGATAAAAATCATGCTGAAAATTATGTCGATTTGTAAGCCAAAGCAAATTGTACATTGTCGTGTTATAATTACGTCATTTTGACTTTACGAATTGCATTTTATAATCACAACAAAACGTGTGGATATGAAACAATTTTACTTCCTGTTTCGATCTAATTACACACGTTCACAGCATTGTATAAAAATGGGAATAAAATGTATTATTAGAGATTAAATTAGCTGAAGTGTCATTAACATAGTTAAGCATTGATAATAAACAATGTTTTTTTTTGTTTTGGTTCAACAACAAAATGAAGTTGTGTATCCAGAGGCGAGAACGGTTATTGGCGACCGTTTATGTGAACTTTTTTTATGGCTCCAACAAATACAATTGACTTGTTGACATTGTACACGATTTGCGTTAGCATTACAACGATGATTTTGTTTTTGACAAGCACATAATGGAAAAATAAATCCGAGCAAAAGTTTGAAATTGTTGAAGCAGTGTTGTTGTTTTTTTTTAATTTGTAGCCATTTTGTAGAAAATGTGTATAAAATTAATAGTTGTGTGTTTTTATATTAGTTTAGTGTTGAATTATTTCCATTTTCACTTTTCTAATTAACATGATTAAATTTTCTCTTTCATTTTCATGGACGTCATGTCATCTTCCGGTGGTGAATGGTTGCAAACTACCCATTATGTACAGAACTACTACTCGCAAATCGAAACCACATTATCCAGATAGCTCGCCATCCTTTTATAGACGTGATTACCAAGGGGGCTTACAAAGGGCCCCCGTTTCAGCGCATAGTATGGAGTTTTTACGCGGCATTTATGCTTTTATGCAAGTCAGTCGTTCATCGGTAAGTAAATTTGACCAAAGAGTGTCCGGCACATTTCGTTTATCGTTTTCTTTATCTTTCTCTTTCTCTAAAGTTTTCCAAAGAAGGCAGTGCAATCTTTTTTCTTCCGAAATCTCATTAAATTCTTTTTCGTTCCCTGTCTCTCTATGTACAAAACAACCGCGAAAACGATCAAACTTTGGCAAAATGTGGAAAAAAGCTTTGCACTGCAATCCATGTCTCTATTATAGAACCATGTGTACTTTTTTTCTCCATTTCGTTTCGTATCAGTTTCGTTTTTTTTTCTCTCTTGTTGTGTTTAATTTTATGTTGTGTTTTTGGTTCTGCTTCGAAAAATTTAAATTAAAGTTGTTTCTTTTCATTTTTATCCTCTCTGTATCGCGTATGCTCTCCCCCTCTATCTTCTCATCGTTCGTTGTCGAATTCATGCCTTGTTTCTTTTTGGTTGCTTGGTGAAACAAAACGCAAATACCCATTAAAAGCCGCTCTCGCTCACACAAAAAACTACTTTCAAACAAACATACTGTAATAAATATTCCGTTTTAAGTGCGGTTAGAATAAATCGCAAAATCGATTTGCATTAATTGAATGTGCGAAGGACTGTTGAGAAAATGACGGTAATTTGAATAAAATCAAACAAACAAAAAAACAACACACACAAACAAACAAAAACAAACAACAAACTATATCTGTTAGTCGTTGCTTCGACCTATATATTAATTCGGCATATTGCATCGCCATTCAAAAGTAAAATAAAAATTAATCTCATTTTCGTTTTTCAACTATACACATACACACACACACACATACACACCATATAAATATTATTGGCATTTTATTAAACCAGCCAAAAATCAATCAATTAATTCGGTTCAATTTTATATATTTGATTTAGTTTTCGTTTGAGGTTTTGTTCATTTCCATTGCAAAATTCGGAATTCAACCATTGAATATAAAATTGAATCTGTTCTTTGCATTCTCTCATTCAATTCACATATTATGGCATATGTAATATTATAGCATATTATGTATTGAGTTCACAGATACGGAACAAAACTATGCAGAAAAGTCCATAAAATTAATGGTCTTGCCCATTTGGTTTTACTCTTTTGATTTGAATTTTATCGCTAATCGCCGAACATCTATAGACTTATATATATATATATATATCTCGTATCTCTTGCACCAAAAACACCAGACCGCACGCATAAAAACTAATCAAATAATAGGCAATCAAATCGTAAAACTCAATTCGCAGATTTTCAATATGAAAAAATCGGTTTCATTGTGTGCAACTAATAATGTATATCTATCGAATACTTAGTGCAAAAACTTTAGCCAATGATGATTGTGAGCATGTTTTATGCTGCACCAAACATTCTACGCACTATTCTCTCTTCAAACATGTTTTTTTCTTTCTTTTTTTTATCCTTACATTGTCTTTCAATCGATGCTTTTACGACTGTTCATTTACAATTTTTTTTTATTAATCATTTTTATTGGTCCATGGCATACACAAATGTTTTTTTTCTCTCTCTCTCTTCTTTTCCATTGTATTAACAATGAGCAGGCACATCATGTGAAAACCGATTCAGCTGTATTCCGTTTACATACAAATGCAACCGTTATTTTACTTGTAACATTTTCAATTGCTGTCACTACCCGGCAATACGTTGGAAATCCAATAGACTGCGTACATACGAGGTGAGTACAATGTATTTCATCGAATATTCTTTTTTTCTTCATCCACATTCGATTCGTATAACAATGCAGTCAATGAAGGAAAATTAGATGAAAAACTCTTTCCAGTGGAAAGTGATGGGTTTATGTCTATGGTGAAAAGGAAGCTTTCCCATAATGTGTCTCGGCTCGAATCGAAGCTCTTTGAGAAAAACACTCAATTCCATTTGAGCAATTTTTCTTGCTTTGAGTCATTTTCATCCGATCGACGAGTGGTTTTTCATCCAGAGATTTTTCTATGAGCGTTTTTTGTATAGTTTTTTTCACTCATTTGTTCGTTTTTTTCTTTCTTTTGATATTGCAGAGATATACCCGAAGACGTACTAAATACATATTGTTGGATACATTCAACGTACACAGTTGTCGATGCATTTATGAAGAAACAGGGATTGGAAGTGCCTTTTCCAGGTATAGATAATTCACAAGGTGGTCGAGGACCGCTCACGATAAAACACAACAAATATTATCAATGGGTAGCGTTTACACTATTTTTCCAAGTGAGTATAACACTTTTAAATTCATTTACTTTGGCTGAAACAGACGATTTAGCAAAAAAAAAATTGTATTTCCAAAGTCAACTGGATCGGGTCATGAATTCAAATTAATTTTTTTTTTGTTAACTGATCACCTTAAAGCAAAGCTGTCTTGCTTACGTCAAAAAAAATGTTCCGTCCAAGAAGTCTTCACATAAATTTATAGCCTCTAATGAAACTCATAAATTAAATTTCTCAATGAAAAAAAAAATCATCAACATTTAGAGAGAACGAAAAAGCACTGAACTCATTCGTTAAGTAGATTCGGTTTTCTGAAAAAGAAAAGTTGTATTTTGATCGTTATTTACAACATCAACTGATAACAACTAATTATAAACAATTTCTGCTCGGGGAATTTGAATGCGAACGCCACATGAACTTTTTTCGATGTAAAAATCAAAACTCACAATTAATCCATCTTACATTCGCCTGAACAATACCGGGAGAGAAAAAAAAAAATTCAAATGGAGCGTGCACTGTATGAAATGAGCCACAACTGTCAATTGGCAAAAATTGGTGGGCGTAGATAAAATAAAAGCAAATTCTCATCATTTAACTTCAAATCAATTTTCAACGTCAACGCCAACATTAGATTGTCATGCGAATTCAACATATGATGTTGATCGGAGTAAAAGAAGCACACATACACACACACACACACACACATACACACACACACAAAATAACGAAAATTACAGTGCGCTTCGACAAATGTTTACGTTGACATCAAAATGATGAATTTCTTACAAACAATCTCAATAAAACAATTAGTACAATTTTCGGTGGCAGTTAAGCAGCCGAAACGAACGACAGCCACCGAAAATAAACCGAAATGAAAAGAGAGCGACAGGCATGTGTACAAATTTTCATTGAATACACACAACGCAAAAAAATAACAGAGCAATGAATCCCGTTCGTATAGCCATGCATCGTACAACTCAAAACAGACATTTGCGACATTTGCGATGTGATCTCTTCTTTTTTTTTTGAAATTATGATTCACGGGAAACACGCTGACACATTGCACCTAGGAGGATTTTGTGTGTGCTCGAGATTTTTCTCTGTTTTTCCCAAAATCTATAAAAATTTATCTCAGCGATGGATTTTAATGGCATTTCCGATTATATTGTCGGACATTTTTTAAAGAAAAAAAAAGCGAAGAGAGAGAACGAACGTATATATTGAAAATCTGTTTTTGCTTCTATTTAATTATGATTTTTTTACAAGATTTAGCTTAGAATAACAGTAAATATGAGAAGAATTTCGCATGCCAATCATCTGAAATGAAATACCAAGCCACCAACGTGTTACTGAAAATGTTGAAACTACCAACAATTTTATTTTGTCTCTGTGAAAAATAGTTGCAAACTATCACATATTTCAGTTTTCTGAAAATTACAATTTTCCATGACAAAATTATTTGGAAGCCATGGGGGAATTCAAGCAATTTGTATCAAATAAACATGGCTTAGTTTTTCACGGTGGATGGTTGCATTTCACAAGGGTAAACAAGAAATAAGGAGAAAAACATTTACGTGCATTCACTTATGATGCAGCGTAAACATATGAAATCAAAACAATGTTGTAGCAAACTAATTACCGCATATAAGCCAAATGCCTCCAGTAAGTGGGCTTGTGTATCAATTTCTAATTTTATCCACAAAACAGCGGTAAACATGGTTTTTATTTTAGCTATCGTTAGTAAATATTCTTCATGATCTGTGATCTGAAGCCTGCGCTTGTATATATTTGTTGAGCAACATACGACGTAACCTTTTCGTT
Organism: Contarinia nasturtii; assembly: GCF_009176525.2. Taxonomy (NCBI): domain Eukaryota; kingdom Metazoa; phylum Arthropoda; class Insecta; order Diptera; family Cecidomyiidae; genus Contarinia; species Contarinia nasturtii. Next base: position 24,023 of record NW_022199997.1, on the reverse strand, counting down.
TCGGTTTTTTCTTCTCTAAATTGGAATACGTGGCGTTCGAAAATCCGTGCATTCCTCAGCGTTGAAAGACATGTACCCTGCCAAAATGTCAACACATTCAACAATTATACAATTAGTGTATTCGATTCATATCTCATTCTCTCTTCTGTCAGTCTTTTTTGAGTGGACGAAAATTGTCACGCATTTGTACACATGAAACGTGATGAACTTGCTTTTCGTCTCCATCAAAAATGAGCCATAATTACGTGGTTTTGTGACTTCAAACACGAACAAATACAAGCATGATTAGTGTTACAGTTTTTACTGTTGCACATAAAGTAACTGGCATTTCGATGGGGCTCGGTTTGTTTTATGATGATGACGAAATGAATTTTTACAACTGTTTTCCGAAAGCGGTTTTTATTTGGGATTGCATCAATTTTCATTATTTCGAGCGGCTCATGTGTTTATTGTAGTTTGAACTGTGATCGCCGATGATCGAAAATGGAATGTTTGTGTATTTCTGATTGAACCTGAATAAATAAATCAAATGGGGCAAATCTCAGAATAACGGTTAAATGCCTGCCATCGCCTTGAATCGATTGCATTTGTATATCGCTCTCTCGCACACATAAGCATAGACTTATTTCGCAAAAGGCAAAATCAACGTCTGACAATTTTTTCCGCACAGTTTTGTCGGCTTCGCTTCAACCAAATTATTTGGTATAGTTTTTGCTTATCGTTTTGAACATTCAAATGTTTCTTTAAATGAAATCGAGATTTGTGTAATGATTTCATGTTCAATCCTGTTTAACAATATTCAACAATGTGTTTATTTAACGTTGAACGATCGCATAAATGAATCGTATTTCAAAATTGTGATCTCTAATGTGGTCAGCCTGTATTTCAATTATTACACGCAGTCGATTTTAGAGGCAATTCAATATATCTGTGGTTCATTTATTTATTTATGATTCGGTTGGATGCTCCAACGGTTAATCAAAGCATACTTTTTTACGTATAAATCGTAATGTATCTCATTTAATTGAATTTACTTTCGTTTGGAATTTTCCGAATCAATCATTTAATGAATGAATCCAATTTCATTGGATTGGACATATACATTCAAACTCGAATAAATCAAATGTTGGGACCTTTTCCATCAAATTCGGTTTAAAAAAAGTTTCAACTTGCACAGCTGAATAGGTAACGGTTAAACGTAGAAAATCTTCCAAAAATAGTCACTTTGCAGCTCCGATTCTATTTATAAATAAAAAATAAACAAGAAATGTCATAAATTGTAAAGATGTCATTAAACTTTGTTTATGTTTACAGTTTGGGGTTGCGGATGAATTTGTGAGCGCCTAGAAAGAGATATACAGAGACATCATATGTGTTGATGAATAGTTTTGTGACATTTCAAAACTCGGTCGCTTTTTAAATGCGACCATTTATCGATGAGTTCACAATCTGTCTCTCTTACTGCCGCAATGTGATGGGCAGTATGGTGTCGCTATGATTATATATCATAATAAATCATAACCAAATTGTCTAATGTTTAACATAATCAGACACTATCATCTTGACTGTCACGTCACTGAGAAAAAAAAAAACACTTTAATTCTCTCCCCGTCAGTGTAATTTGTCATTTTCCCAGCTGTACTCAAATGCGACGAGGAAAATGACACTCATTTACAGCATAAAAAATTCATTTGCCAATCAATTGACGGATATCTCGACAGATCAATCTCAAACAACAACACAACTAAAATTCCGCTAAAAACACATGTGTTTGCATACCATAAGCGTAAAACCAAAATAAAAGTGATAATTTTATGGCAAATTCATTGAATTAGTTATGCGTTAAACGCATATCGCAATCGCAAAACATGTCGTCCATTTACGTTCGGTCACAATGTATACGTGATAGTGATCTCGATTTTGCAATAGATTCTCATACAAATGTGTGTGTGTGGATCTATTTTTCGCGCACAATACAATGGAGAACGAAGTGAAACAACGTGTAAAACAACACAAAGCAACAAACTTGTATGCACGTATTTTGAGAGCATAGTGAGAGAGACAGAGTCATCAACACACGATTGGATACAACGGAATAAAAAGAATCTCTGTTTTGAAAATACTATATATAAACCAACACATGCAGTGTGTGTTGTATGGCAGTGTTGAATAAGCCGATCGCATGCTAAAACATCTTTCTTTGAATTAGACGAAAAAGATATGAGTTAATGCCGGTGATGCGTGTGTGTTGTCGAAAAAGTCGGTTCGATTCATGATGCGTATTCCTACTGTTCAACAGTCGCACCAATATTTTGGTCACAGTTCGAATTTTCACTTCGTGATGTTCATACACTCGGCCGAGATTTTGAGTTGGTGAGTCGCGCGCGATCACAGTCAAACACACAGACATTTTCACTTCTTTCCGAATGCGAATCAAAGGAAATCTCCCGTGCTTGGACAAAGGCATTTTTCATTTTCGATTTGATAAAATGCTACATTTCGACAGTTTGATTGAATATACCATTTTTGATAATTATGTGCTATTTAGTGTCGGAACGAAATTGTATTCGTGTGTGTCTGTGTATGACATGAACTAGACGAAAATAGCAGTAAAGTCGGAGAATGAAATAGAGTAAATTCAAATCAAAACAACGACAAAAAAATTAAGAAAAACCATTAAAATTTCGCTTCAGTTTAATGAAATATTAGTGTGATTTTAAGTGCAGTTTCTTTCGGTATTTGCTTCTTCATCTTCTTTTGCATTGCAAGATTAAAATTCATAAGCAATAAAATCCGGGGATAGTTTTTAGTGGTATTTTCGTCGGAAAAAAGATCAATTTTAACCGTCGACAGTATGAACATTTCGAAAAATAAATGAAACAAATGAATTTTTTCTCGAAAATAAAATACATTTTAAAAGTGCAATTTCGTGATTTTGCTGGCCATTCGAAGAAAAATGGCTTGACTATGCGGCACGACAATTTTAAGTCACAAAAGAAAATGCAAACAAACGTGCGACTAAATTTCGATTCGATTTTAATTTTCGTATATGTTGCAAACAGTAAACCGCCAATGAAATCTGAATGGCAATGTTTTCCTGTGTCAAATGTGTGACTGTGAACAGACAAGTTCCGTTCATGAATTCATGATAAATTGATTTCCATTTGGTTCAAAACCATTTGAATGTAAATCACAGCCGCTCAATCCGTTTTTCACTTAACAATCAATCTGAAATTTCTTCGTATTGCTGGTGCAAAATAAATAATTTTACATCTGCTTGCTAAAGTAAATCAACATACGCATCCACCAAACCATTGCAATTTACATGCAGAAATTCACATTGGAAAACTCACTCAATCAATTTTTGCATTCATAAATTCATATAAGAAACGAGTGACGAAGAAAGGAGAGGCATAAATGAACTGAGCGGAACCTAGATGATTTCGAATTGCATACATGTGTTTTAATAAATCAATGTACACAATGTGTGTGCGTAAAGTTCACTTAAACATTTTTTTTTGCTTAAGCAAATGAAACACATGCAAATGTCGAAATGTAATATTTCCAGCTCAAGATTTTTTTTCTGTGAAAAACCCCCGAAAAGAAAAGTGTTCGTCGTAGTTTAACCAAAGAAGAGATGGAAACACCAAAAACTAACTTAATGTAGGTGAACTTCAAACTATGTGAACGCGTGTATGTGCGTGTGTGTGTGTAACACCAGTGGAAATGAATTGTGGAGAAAAGTCTTTTTAACAAAAGTCGAAAAGCCAACACACATGTTTACTCTTTCAAGAAATACAAAACTATTTTCCATCCGTCTCTTTTGATTTATTGTCGAAAAAAAAACGAACTCTGAATGTGAGTTATTGTATGAAATGGTTTTGTAATGCAAAACTTTTTCCTTAAAAAAAAAACAACGTAATGCCGGTTGCATGCCAAAAGCAACTGTGCAATGGGCACATGATTTTCCTTCGTCGGCTGTATACACCCAGAGCAGAACTTCAATGCGTTTCAAACTTTTGTTTGGCCTGTTGAAGTGTATATTTCTGACAGTCTCACATCTTGTGCTATTTCGTAAATCTCGTATCGCAATTTGATGCTCAAACTTAAAACACTTGGAAAATCTCATCATTTCAAATTCCAACAACAATTTGACTTGAATTTGTTCAATCATTCGGCAATTTCAAATGGAATCGACATTACCATAAAGTGAAATTGTTGTTTGAAACATTTTCAACTCAAATAGTTTTGATAGATATTCAAAGCACTCCAGTCAAAAGGTCTATAGAATTACACTCAAGTGCCTCTCTTACAAAACGCATCGAATCTATTTTTGAATTCATTTAAGTGCACATATCGAGATGATTTCTTTTTTGAAAATACAAAACGATTATATTATCAAATTGAAGTTAAATGCATGTTTTAATTGTTTCACTTCACGCATTCAAACTTATCAATTTTCAACAAAATAAACATCTTTTTTTCTTCATTCACTCGAACAAGTCTATTTGATCGTTGCGGAGCGCATGAGATCCAGTCAATAAACGACGATTTTACACATTTAAATTGAATGTTTTGGTCAATTTCAATCATCAAGCAAAAATTACATAGCAAAATTCCGCAATAAGTATATATAACATAATGACCAAATCAAAATAAATTCGTTGAAATACTCACATACATGTGGCCTCTCACATATATTTTGATTCAGTTCGGATGTAAATTCAAAGGATTTTTTTACGCACAGACTGGTATCTAAACTACAGATTCAATCGTCGTTGTTTTTGTGTAGAAGACGACTTTTCATCGAAATAAACGGGAAAAATGCGTAAACAATCGCTTCGGTCAATCAGCTCGTGAATGAATCAAATGAGGAAAATCACTAGCATGTAGTATACAAGATTAGAGTTTGAAATCAAATTTTTCTGTTGAAAAAATACGTTGCCAAATGACTCAGACTGCAAAGAAACTAAGTGCTAAAAAATTGCTCATAGTAGACGCGCCTTTGAAATTCGATGCGGAAACCCTGTTTTTTTTTGGCGCACTCATAAAATGTTGAAGTTAATACACATTCAATTACCATTAAATTAACGCACATTTACTGATGATGATTGTTTGGACCACAATTTAGCCGCAAAGAAACATTTCAAACAGCATTCACTCGGTTTAAAACTGTTTACGCAAAAGAATGTAATCCAAACTGAAACATTCTCGGTTTCGGGACGAGTAAACTCATAAAATTCGATACAGATTACGCGAGAAATGAAGAAATGTAAAGATCAAACCGGCGTTTTACTTTCAAACTGTACAAGATGGCTCTATATTTATTGTGATTGCATTTTGTAAAATAAAAACATGTTCTCATTGTTGTGCCTCCTCCTTCTCCATCCTATGTCGCTCTATCCATCATAAAACCGCACTCAAAATCACGATTATGCCTTTATAAGAGCAGCGATAAAATTGTGAAATTTTGTGATATTTTATTTTAGTGCAAGTTTGTCAATGGTCGCTTGACGATTTACGACAATATTTCGCATAATAGTAATTTTCATAATTTTGTAGCACCGCAAAATGCTTTGATGCTTTGATGAAAGAATTCAAAATGTTGAACTGTGATTTAAGTGCCATTAAATGTGAATCGTTGGTAATGTGTTGTCGTAAGGGATTAAAGCGTTTCACAAAAATGATGAAAAAGAAGAAACCATGATGTTTTAATTGACATTGCGAAAAGAAAAACGAACAAAAAAAAAGAACGAAAGAAACCCCCCAAAAAAACGAAACCATATCATAAATGTTATAGTGTTTTACAAAAAGAACGAACATAAAGTGCATTGTAAAGTTCAAAGAGAAACTGACATATCTCAACTTTACTACCGTATATCGAGTGTAAGTGGCTGATTGCTGCAACGATTTGATTGGTGATTGACTGTATTGTGAGGGCATTCACGTATGCTCTTGGTTGGACTGAATGTCGTCATCCGTACGAACGTATCAACAGCATCGAAAACTTCAGCAAGTTTTCATTCGATCAAAAACATGATCGACATATTTCGCAGTCTCAAAAGCCTGGTTAAGGTCACTCACATAAAAACCGATTCGATCATATTTCGTTTGCATTATTCGTTCACCGTGATAGTATTGTTAGCATTTTCATTGATTGTCACAACGCGTCAGTATGTTGGCAATCCAATTGATTGCATTCACACGAAAGACATACCGGAAGATGTGCTAAACACATTTTGCTGGATCCATTCAACGTACACAATGAAACATTTATTTAATAAGAAAGTTGGCGAAGAAGTTGCATATCCTGGCGTTGGCAATTCACAAATGGAAAAACTAGTAAATGGAAAAGCCGAACGAAAAACCTATCGTTATTACCAGTGGGTTTGTTTCTGTCTATTTTTTCAGGTAAAGTCAAAATAAAATAAAAAACTTATTTAACAAACAACACACATTCTGTGATTCATTCGTTTCATTTGAATGTTTTTTCAACGGCCATTCGTCGTCGGTGTTGTCGTCATCATCGTCGCTTATACTACATATGAGCGACAGGCACGGCATAATAATCTTGTATTTTATGTGAACAGTTAAAGCACAAAAATGTGATAATAAAAAATATTGCATGAACGAATTATATGTCTTGTTTGTTCAGTTTGACGCAATGATTGGCGCGATTATCCTACAGAGTGAAACAGGCATTTTCGCTTTAATTTTTCTCTCAATTGTTTCGGGATATTTTCTCTGACTACTCCAAGAATGATGTAGATCGTAATTTTGTTTGATGTCATAATAAAAAATGGTCTCGGTGAAGAATCAACATTTTCTTCTCTCTGTCTTTCACTCTTTCTCTATCTCTCTCTCTCTTTCTTACTCTATCTGTTTTGAGATTGAATCAACTGAAACTGGATGGTTGAACGGACATATACAAAACGTCATCATCGTTCGAGTGTCATCGCGCTAAAAACAGCTACTACTGTTAATTTCATGATGGAATTAAACGGAGCGTACGAACAAACATGATATTCAACGTATTTTGTGATTGTTCTGCAAAAGCTAATAAATTACAAAATCATCCGCAATCCCATAACTAGATTATCCATCATTATGTTTACTTTGCAAGCAAAACGTGTAAACGGTTGCTGCATTAGTCCAAACATAAACATAACAGCATAAGCAAATGCATGCTCATTTATAAATATATAGACGTTTAATGTCCAGTGATTGTCGATTGTGCATGGGTGTTAGATAGAGTATGAATGTGTGGATACATGAACAAAAATGATCCATAGTGGCCATTTTCAGCATGCTGAACAAATACGGGTGAAAAAAAGAGAGTTCGAACACATTTTCCAATAGAATGCATAATTGTTCGTTGATTTACACCGCAGCAAATAGTGTTTTACATCTTTCGCATGAAAATGAAACCATTTACCGAACGAGCATAAAGTGTAATTTCCCTACCATGTCTCTGTGTATGTGCAAAATGTTTGCACATACCGTGGCGCAACGAAAGTTGCCGTCACGCGGAAAATCGAATAAGGAAAGCAACGAAAGTCAAGCCAAAAATTGGAATAGAGTGGGAAATCGCCTTTCAGTTTTAGTGATTTAAATCGTCTGGTTATCAACACGAAAGATGCAAAAATAGACTTCTCTCATAGTCGTCGTTGTCGTACTTTGTTTAACGCATTGTTTCGTTTTCTCGCACCACGTAAATAATAATAATAACATCAATGCAATTGCATTTTCGTTTCTCTTTCTTTTTTGCATTCTGATTTCGTTCTTCTCGACCAAATAGAAACAAAAAGTATCGACGATAATTGAAAAAGAATACAAAGTGCTTTCCGGCACTTGGCGAAATGCATACGCTCGATGCCTACACGTTAATATCAAAATCGAGCTGTGTAAAAAATGCAAAACATATTATAATAAATATATATAAATTCAGTTGTGTGTATGTGCATGGTAAATTTACTTAAAACAGATGTTGCCACTGCAATTTAAATTGTGCAGATACATGCAATTAAATTGTTTCGGGTGAATGAATGAATTATGTGCTGCATTAAAAGTTTTCAATTTGGGCAATGGAAAAGGCCCATCGTGACTATATTGCTCGAGCTTATGCCATTTATTTTCTCTCTGTGTGTTTTTTTGCGAGAGTAAAATTATTATGATTTTCCAACAAATTCAATTTAATTTTGTGCATAAAATCGCATTTCGTCAAGACACAAAGCACTTTGCGAGGCGCATGCATTAAAAGAAAGCGAAAAAATTATTAGAAATTACCACTTTTCACAGCCTGCATACTCGCCGCCTCAGAGAGCTCATATTAAAAACAGCAATTTCAAGAAATAGGTTAAAACATCATAAAAAAGAGGATGACTTCGTCTTATTGCACATTTCTATATTTACCTGTTGACGTGAACATTCGTAATCGCAACCGACGGCTGATGTTCAGGCGAATTTATTTGCCATGCAACTTAATTATATGACTTTGAGAGCTTCCAATGTGTTATTTATGCAATTGTCGTTTTTTCGCTGTGGATAAAAAAGTATTTCTACATTAAAATAGTAAGATGCACATCAGACTTTTACTGAGAGAGACTTTCTCTCAGAGACACAGTGCGAATGAATCTCGTATTTTGCCACAATGTAGTGAAGTTTTGTATGAATCAGTCTACAATAAAACACCGCGACAAAACGGCCACCACGCAAAACACCAAATGTCAAGTACAATTAGTTCAGTTTGTAAAACAAAAAGACATGCAAAAAAAACGATGTATTTTTGGCAATTGCATTGAATTTCGTACCGTCCGACATTATATTGTGGTTTCATCGAAACGGTAGAAAAGAAAACCCCAAAGTTTTTAATCTTGATTCAGATTTATTTGTTCTGATTTAAATTTAACTCAAGGTTACTACGTGAAAACATGCCATGCGAGAAATCGGCCGTTGAACGAGAGAAAAACGAACACAATTTTTTATTCTCACTCTACATCGTTAGCATTTTATGTTAAAACAACAATAGACCAATTTAAAATTTTATACAAAAAACAATGACATGTAAAAGCGTCTCATATGCACTGCGCTGCTCACACGAAATTGTATATTTTTTTATCCGTTTTTTTTTTCATTATATGGGCTGTATTTTGATTATCGGGGTCGTATTCACAGTGATGAATGGAAGTGAGATATAGAAAAAAATAATAACAACGAAAAAATCACGGAATCTGTAGCTTGTATTTGCAAGTGATGCGACAGATGTTTGACGCAATAGTCCAACGAAAGATTAACGGTTGATTTTACATTTTTTTTAATGAGGCGATTTATCACTGGAAAATAAGCAATGACGTATAAAATGCTTGTTCATTGAGTTGCACAACACGCAGAAATGATGAAAAGTCTATGAACCATAAGCGTTAAATGAAATGCAGCTGATTGAACGCAATGCGTTTGTTTCATTGTGCTTGACAATGATGCAAGGTAAACATTCAATCTTCGTTACAAAAAAAACATCTTCAAATTGGCACCCATTAAAAAAGAAAATGCTGAAATGGTGTGCGAACAACAACGATATCACAACAACATCACACGTCACAATACACACATTTCACCGTGATTTCTTTTAGCTCATTCCGCATATCACACACTGGCAAATGCGTCAAACCGAGCAGGTAGTCAATATTTCTTTTGTCGATCAGTGTGTGTTCTCGTAAAAATAGAATTTCATCACAAATCTTGGCTCAATTTAATCCATTTTGTTTTATTTTCACTCTATTCGTTTCTTTTTTGTCACCGTTATAACACATCGTTACGCTAAATCAACGAAAAATCAAAATAACGCAAATAAAACTGAAATTCATTATGATGACGAAATGGAGGCACATATTTTCTCTCTATAGACAATGTCCTATCACACTTGCATCGGTCGAACGCCCAATTTCGATTGAGAGCCTTTTTTATAGACTTAAACGATGCAGTCACCAGACTCAATTCGTATTTACTATTTTTATTGGATTCCGCACCGTAGAATAACAAACTTTGCTTGATTCACGACGTTTTCGTGTGAAATTTTTGTGAGAAAAGCAGAAAAGTGAAACGAAAGGACTGAAAAAAAAGAATATCTTCATTTTACATATGTTTATAATCATATCAGTCTAAATTATAGGTTGGCGACGATAAATGAATGACCGTTTAACGCTTATTAATGGTTTTTCACTTTCATCACCGCTCAGCATCACCGCAGCAAAACCGTCTCAATCATCATAAATACGAGAATTCTTGCTCGAATTTTGTTTTTCTCGTTCAATCATGAAAAATGGCGTTACTTCACTTTTAAGCAATTTATGTTAAAAAGTTATATTCATTGTATCGAAATGGCCACATTTTAATCGAGTAAAAAGCCTTTTGAAACAATATCGCGTAAATGTTACTTTTGATTTAACAGATGTTGTGTTGAATCTATTCAATTTATATATTCAAATAGTCTGGAGTCTAGACCATTGTTTTTGTAAGCGGTTTGAAATTGTTTGCAGAGAAAACAAATGTCAAATAATTCGAACGTTGAATAAACACCAAAATGTAAATGAATTTTGAATTACCGTTGCAATCTAAAATTGATGATGGGTGGGCCATTAACGTTTGTCAATTAGCATCATGACATGCGAATGGCAGTGAATTTGGTCGACTTCATTTTAAAATCCACCTCTAAATTACGATCACATTTGGCCTTATTTTTTTTGTGAAATTCGGCATCAATGTTATTTTTAGCAAAAATGAAATGAGTAATAATTTAGCCATGTGTCGGCACTTTCAAATCTGTCTGATTGATTTTCAACATAAACAATACAAATGCATTACCGTTTACAATGAAATAAACAAATAAATTGCATCAATTTGTGAACATTCATCATCATCAAACGACTGACGATGTTTATGTTTTGGCGCATTTCAATTGTGAACAAACAATTTCGTTGAAATACAAACGCGGAACAAACATTTCAATAAATGAAAATAATCATATGCATATCATTACAATGGGTCTTTGAGGTGCTTGAAAATGAGAAGGATTTTATTTTGTTTCTTTCAAACGTAAATTGATTTTATGCCCAAAATGTCATGGCCATCAATATATCGGAGGCAAAATGCATCCAATTTTTTAATTAGATTTTTGATTTATTTTTGACTGCAAACGATCCAGTTGATGATGTTTTTATAATTGCTTTCTTTTACAATGTTTATATCTGCATTTACGATGATGAATTTTTTGTTTGTTCTTTGTTCAATCTTAGGCGATATTATTTTATACTCCGCGTTGGTTATGGAAATCATGGGAGGGTGGAAAGATACACGCACTGATGCTCGATCTCGATATCGGCATCTGTTCCGAAATTGAAAAGAGACAAAAGAAAAAGCTACTATTAGACTACTTATGGGACAATTTAAGGTAAAGTTTTATTTATATTAACTTTAAAATCAGATCGGAAATTCATGTTTACACTTTATTCAACTGATTTTTAACATTCTAGGTACCACAATTGGTGGGCATATCGATATTACGTATGTGAGCTGCTGGCGCTGCTGAATGTAGTGGGTAAGTTTTCTCTCAATGAAAAAGAAAAGGAAAAAAACCCTGATCTGCGCCAACTTTATGTGCTTCAATGTTCCAACTCTCGATTAGACGATTCAAAATTTACATATGAAACATCTTAGCACATAGCAACCAAATAGAAAATTATTGGACTACCACAGCATGGCCACAAAAATGTGATTTCGAAAAATGTTTCCCTGTGAGATTGAGCGCAGAGAGAGAGAGAGAGCAGAGAAAAAAATAAACAAAACTTAATTTTGAAATTTTGGGATTTTTGGTGAAGAATTCGACAGTAATGTGTAAACAAAACATCATTTCCGTAGCAAAAAAAAACTATGTTGCGTTAACGTCTCTGTCTCTCTTCTGCTAGCCGAAAATGTGGTTTTATTGAGTGCTATATAAAGCGAATCGAGGTTTATTTCAGTCCAATGTAATGGTCTCAATTTGTGTAATTAGCGGTTTCGATGTTTTCTCCGAGGTTTTCTCTTTTTTTCTGTTATTTTGGCGCACAAAACTAATAATATTTTGATTTGTTTCTGTTTTGTATTTGCGTTGTTTCTCTGTGATATTGAATTTTAATTAAATTGGCGTTCGTTGGTCATTTCGAATCGAGACAAATAATTGAGAAAATTAACGTGTCTCCTTCTTTTTTTTTCTCAGGTCAAATGTTCTTAATGAATAAATTCTTCGATGGTGAATTCATGACATTTGGCTTGGATGTCATAGCTCATATGGAAGCGGATCAAGAGGATCGCATGGATCCAATGATTTATATCTTCCCAAGGATGACGAAGTGTACATTTTATAAATACGGTGTCAGCGGTGAAGTGAGTAGATTTTGACCTCTCTTCGTTTTTTTTTCTCTCAAATTTTAAACAAATATGAAAAAAATGTTATTTATTTAAACTGAAAAAAAAAAACATTTTTAGGTGGAACGACACGATGCAATTTGCATACTGCCGCTAAATGTGGTCAATGAGAAGATCTACATATTTCTTTGGTTTTGGTTCATCTTACTATTCATACTGACTTCACTAACATTAATTTATCGTGTTGTTATAATATTTTCGCCCAGAATGAGGGTATATCTACTACGTCTAAGATTTAGGTAAGCGCCCAGTAAATTTACACATTTCTCACAAAATTCATTTTACTAATGCTCTATTTACATGGATTTTGATTTAAACACATACACACACACATATGTTTACAGGTTAGTGCGTCGTGATGCCATAGAGATAATTGTACGTCGTTCAAAGATGGGCGATTGGTTCTTATTGTATATGTTAGGCGAAAACATAGATACAGTTATATTCCGTGATATAATGCAAGAGTTATCGAATCGTTTAAGCATAAATCAACATCATCATGTTCCTGGGATGAAAGGCGAAATGCAAGATGCTTGATATTTGTATGGATGATTGGCGTTCACCGAAACCGAATTGAATGCCATTTGCATTGACGAAGATGTGATTGCCAATGCTGTAATCAGATCCATAGCTGCTACCGTTATTGATACTTTAATGGTTTACTGTAAACATACATTACTGATAATTACTTAAATCTAAACATACCAATGCATACTTGTTTCACATGCACCGATGTTGATGATGCAGATAAACGTAATTCATTAATTTTAATACACCAATAAGTAGAACGAAGACGACGACGAAGATGACGATGAATAAAAATAATAGCAACAATAACAACCAAAATGAACAATAATAGCGTTTTTATTCGTAGTACGATAAACACTTATTGTTTCTAAATTATTTATTAGTATAATATTTAATATATTAATAATAAATAATTAATAAAAAATGACGTTAGTGGTGTAAGAATAATCGAAAGCATGAGATTGTCCAAGTCATGTTGAAATTGAAAATTCGTCATTCAATGCATCAAAAATTATCCATTGTCGAAAGCACTATTACTACACATAGCATCTAAGTGATCACTCACATGGCATCTCTCGTGCGCATATATATACATATGAAATATAAAACAAGAAAAGAAAATTGACGATGATAGAGACACAGAGTAACTCATGTTGAATTAATTAAATGTTGGCAACATTTCAATTGCCAAATTAAATGTAAGAAATAACAAAAAGGATGTCTCTTGCCTTTTAGCAAACCAGTCAACAAAAATGATAAAACTCAACATATGTGTTCAAATATTCAATATTCCTTCGTTGTACTAGCAAGCATCTGATCCGCAGCTACATTCAAAAGCGGAACAAATAAAAACTCTAAATGGAAATAAATGATTCAATCGAAGAAGACAAGAGCAACAAATGAACACACACCCACACACATCAAAGTGACACGGCGTCACATGATACAAATTTACACATGTCAATATCAATATATTTCGAAGGAAATGATAACCAATCGATCGAACTGCCCGATATGACGAACAAAAAAAGAGAAAGAAACGCAATGCGTGCGCTCTCTATTTGAAGAGCTCCTGTATATACACGATTTTTAAATACGATTTAATCAAATCCAACCGGAATGCAAGCAAATTCGGATTCACCATTTCATCTTTCTTATGTTGGTTTCGATTTTTTTTTCTTTCATCATATTCAAATCAAAGCATTTTTAGACACGAATTCATAAAATTTGTATAAATTATATTCAAAATGCTGTAAAAATTAGGCACAATACTAATGATAACAATAATAATGGTAATGGTAATAGAACGATTGTATCATTATTATTTAAGGGATACATCTAATTCATTGAGATAAGAAAGCAATAACTTATACATATGGTAAACGATACAGAAAATCTCTTGTCATCATAACTTCTAATTAGTTTCATGAGAATGGCCAACAAAAAAAAAACCAAATAAATAAACACGTTTCACACAACTTTAGCAAGGGATATGGATTGAAGTGAGAAAATTAAAAATCAATGTAAATTCTACTGCGATCTTCTTCGATTCGAACAAAAAAAGAGCGGAGATGAGCAAGTGTCAATGGGATATACTGCCAATGCCAATTAATCTTCTGTTAGAGAAACATTTTTTTTTGTGAATTATTACCGAGAGTTGTTGACTATTGTATAAACAAATTTATTAATACGTTTTAGGCATAAAATATATAGATTTTGCATGGAATCGTATTCAATGAAGAAAACAACACTAAGCTGCCGAAATTGGTGTGATAATAAATTGCTTCACTTTTCTATTGGATTTTATTTGAAAGCATGTGTTCCGCACTTTCAATCACACAACTTTATGGTTCCATCATGCTTTTGCATAACGGTGAAAATGAAATAATTTGACAAAAATATTCTAATTTTCAATTTCCTACTTCAACAACAAAAAAAAAAAATCAATTTTATGGACAAAATCGACTTGGCAACCTCTGGTTTAATCTTTTTTTTTTAACACGACGGCTTTCTTTTCTAATTTTCAATATAATAAGTAGATTATTAAGCTCTAGTTTCAATGCGGATAAATCCAACAAGAAAATGTAATCGAATATAATTTCATTTGTTAATATATAGCTTCAATTTTGTTGTTGTCGATCTCATTACTTAATGTTTTATTTTTTAATATATTTTTCTAACTCAATATAAACTGAAAATCAAGAAAAAAAAATGAACTCAAAATTTAATACATTTAACAATTACCGTCTAGTGAATCTATTGTAAAATGATGTGAAATTTCAGTTTCTCTTTTTTTTTGTGTATGAATTAGATATAAATAAAGAATAAAGGAATACAATATGATCGAAAAATAAACCAATTGTATAGATGAAATATAACACACAATGTGAGATGAATTGAATACCACATACATACATACAGAAAAAAAAAACAACTAATTTAATGATTAATTGAGAATGTAGAATGAATAATTTGTTCAAAAAAAAAAGATCATCATAATTCTAGAATTAATCAAATTGATTTCTATGCAATTCATTTTAGATTGCAACATCCTAACATGAAATAAACAAGGAGAAGACGAAGTAAATAAAATGGAAAATCGACATAAGAATTTATTTACCTTTATCCAATTAGAACGAATGAATGATAGAAATTATACACGATTTTATCAAATCCAAACACCCAAAACTCATTGATTTCGTAAATTTTACTAGTAGAACAAATCAATTTAGAAAAGAAAACAAATTTAAAAAAATACACAATGAGCGCATTCGAAAAGTGCCGGTAAAGAATCCAAATGGAATATCACATAAAAAATGCGGCCGTTTTAATTAACGGCTCACTTTCATACATAGACAAGCAAAACTAACTAAGCAAAGAAATACACAAAAAAATCACACAAAAAGGCAAAAAAAAAAAAACAAAAAAAACGCAAAGTAGACATCTTTACTGAGAGAGAACGAGAGTGACAAAAATGCGATGTATGGAAAGTCCGATCATGCCCGCGCATTCGAAATATTTCGAAAGTGATGAGATCAGCTGCAGAAGTGAGACGATCGCAAAAAAAATCGAATAATATCAATCAAACGAAATTCTAAACATCAAGAGCATTTCAATTTGTCTTTATAATTTTTGTCGCCGAAACACCAAACACAAAAAAAAAGAAACAAAAACGAACAAACAAACGAAAACATATTCCACGGTACTTTGTAAAGCGTTATGTATATTCGGGACGACATACACACATACACATCCTATCGTAGTCTAACGAGCCCCCCCTTTTTTATTAGAATTTAAAACGAAAAATAATAAATTTTTGCATTAGCCGTAAATTAATTTTAAATACCACACAAACTCTATCACACACAATTCCAAAACTTACATTCATCTAAATTAATAAATAATATGATGATCATGTGGAAAAAGGAGTGAATATAACAGAGGAATGGAATGCATTGAATTTAAAAAAAATGAGAGAAGAAATTATAAACAGTTCTAACGATCCCCTATTACGGATACAGACAAATGAGAATATAAAGAAACACACTAGTCAATATTCCTATCAGTTCAATAAATTTCAAAGAATAATTAAAAACAAAACGAGAAAAAAAAATTTGCATTGCGATTTTTACAAAAGCATTCACACATACGATATCAGCAAGGAATGATCGGCGTCCGAATGGAGTTTGGTGAATGCAAGAATTTCATGATAGTCAGCGCTGTTCAATAACACCCTACAGAGCCACATACACACACTCACACAATAAAATGAAATGTACACTTAGATTTATACATAAATCAAACAATTGCTTAGACACTAAATACACATCTTATGATAAACTCTAGTCATTAGATTTTCAGTGAAAATGAAATGGCCGAAATTCAATAAATATAAATAATTTATCAAGAATATTAACGAAAAATTGTGAATTGGAAATGGCCAAGATGTAAGTAAAATCCGAACAAAAGCCACATACACTTAGACGCTTTTTAACCTAACAGTTTTACAGATAAACATAGTATGTATACATGTATTACATATACAAACACAATGCCCAATGCACAGTTGGTTTTTTTCTCGAAATGATGCGAGTACATTTCGTTGAAATTGTTTCTTTTCTATCTACTTCGATCCCACTCGATAACCCTCTCTGTACCTCCCCGCCCCCCAAAAAAAACGGAAGAGTAAATATGTTCCTTTTTCTATATGTTCAAAATGCTTTGGTAAAATTGGTGCTTTAAAAAATTGTATAAAGAATAATGGTTTCCATACATTTTTCAATATGGTACGATGTGTACGTATATTTGAGACAAATTTCTTGTAAAATTATTTCGTTGTTTTGTTTCCGGAAGAATGAAAAAAAGACGTAAATTCAAAGTGTTAAATCAATTGAACGTTCGACGATAAGCATGTCATTTTTTTAGGGAAAAAAAAATATAAGTCCATTATTGGGACCAAACGTGGATATTGAGTCTCTCAAATCCGAACACCGAATTGGTTTAGCCTTGGCTTAACGTGGTGAAAATTTCCTTTCTGCTTTTCGTAAAACAAAAACAAACAAAAAAACACGTAGTGCTTTATTTAACATTACAACGGTAGCTCCCAAAAATGAACCAGATAGGCTGCGCTTATAGACAGCTAAACATTTTAATAACTAAAAAAAAACGACAACAATTAAATCAGGTATTAGATGCAATTCGTTTAATCGACATCCATATTTCATCATCAACAACAACAAAAATCTCACACATACACAAAGCAAACTAACAACAACAACAACCAAAACAAACAAAAAAGCAGGAGCTCATCAAATCGAAATGTCATGCGATTCCTTTTTCTATTGACCGAGACTCAAACCAAAATAAAAACCACATTGCTATGTCTAAACTGTAAAAAGATGAATAAAAAAACGAAAGTATTACCGAATATAACCAAATTTTAATATGAAAAAAAAAATTATTATTAAAGAAAAAAATAGAAGAAAATAATTTCAACCAAAAAAATGACACACATACAAGAAGAACAAAAAAACATCGTATGCGATTGAAAACTAGATGAATAACTTAACATTAGGATTTACAGTTTAATTTTATAATATAATGGTTAAAGACAAGAAATAAAAACACTGTAAATATATTCACCAGAAAGTAAATCAACGGTTCTAATTATAAAACAAAAAAAAAACAATAGGAGAGACCTTTTTCGATAAATTGTAATTGTAATGGGTTCTGTTGAGATCAATCTATTCCTCTTGTTCTCCTGTTTGAACATTGCGTTACTCACAAATTTAAAGAGAAAACAAACTCCCCCCTTCGCACTCCCCCGCCCCCCTTACGATTGATTTTCATATGCCCATTTTTTAATATATATAATATATAATTAAGGTTATTTGAACAGAATTTTATCGAATGTGTTATGGAGTGTGTGTGAGAAATCTAATATTAATTGTGTTATATTTTTATGTTCTCTTCTTGCAACATCGATTTTGATCCAGTGGCGTGTTCGTTTGTTGTTTCATTCATCTCATGTCTGAGGTTTACGTTTTTCTTTCTGATTTTGTATTTCTCAAAACGTTTTACATGATGAATGAAATGGTAGTCAAAAAGAAAATTTAACTAAATTACAAATTAAACGAAAACTATTACCAATTATTATTCAATGACAAAAAAAAAAATGAGAACACAAAAAAATACTCAAAAGAAAATACATTTTTTGTGGGGGCACAATTGTATTGTAATGTGCTCTTGTACCGTATTATTCATTAAAGTGAATACTACATTCAAAAAATCGTAATAATGTCAAAACAAATAAATAATATAATTACTCACATTGAATATAGTGTTTTATGCGTATATCAAAAGAAAAACTACAAAAAAATGAAAGAAAAGAAAACCAAAACCAAACTTAAATACCATTAAATACAGTGAATAAACAGAGATAAGTTTCTAAAACATATGAGATCTGACGAACAAATAAAATAAATAAATGAAATTAACAAGACCGACTATTCAACAACCAACAGCAACAACAAAATAAACAAATTATTACAATTATTAAAACGTGAAAAGTGAGATAACTGTACAATAAACTAAGAAAACTAAACCAAATTAATGGAAAATGCCATAAGAACTATGTGAGAAATTAATAAAATTATATTATATCGACTACAATTAAATGAGCTTTTGTTTTATTTGATATGATTTTGTGAAAACTAACGAAATCTCCTGAATTTAGACCGTATTATGTGAATTAAGTAAGGTAAGTAATCCAACAGAGAGCAGCACATGAAAGTTGACGATCGAGATCACTAAAGCGGAATTAAAGGCGTTTTGAAGCTGTGCGCAATCGATGACAGACTTTTGAGTCAGTGAGTATGTTTTTGTTATGATTTTTCTTCATTTGATTTTTCATTGATTTTCTTCATATTCTTTTTTTTCATTATTTGTTTCAATTTACCACTATCATTGGCACATCTTAATTCTTAGCAACTAACCTCAATCGAAAAGAAAAAAACGCGTTCCTTCATTTGTTGTTTGCATTTGGGCCATTTTAATCGATTCGAATGCATTCATACCAGATTTTATATCTCTTAGATTAGATAATAAAGCTATATAAATCCAGAATATCTCGCGCCTATTTTTATTGCTGTTCTTGAATTCAATCAATTTCCACATATGCCATTGGTTTATAAATAGAAAGTAGTTATTGGTACTAAAAAGTTTCGTCTTAAGTGTGTATTTTTTAAAATGATTTTTAATAGCAAACATAAACCGGCTTCAAAGTCTGAAACTGAAATGGGTAATTTCATGCGTTTTCAATGAAGAGAACAATTAAATTATATGGAAATGTGTCGCATGCGTAAAATCACATAAAATTGTGCCGGCGAAAAAGTTTTAAATTGTTTTCACATAAAATTCAAATGATGCGCGAGAAAAAAGAGAGATAAACAGCATAAAACTATTATAATGATGTTTGTTCGCATTGTAACCTTGATGGATTTGGTGTCCAGTACTGGGCATTTCGTGATGTGGTATTTCAATTTGGTCGAGATGGCTGCAAGGCGAAAAAAAGGCGGCCACATCCAAAGCATTCTTTTTTCCATTTTAGAATTAGAATTCTGTTCTTAGCTCAAATGCCAACAAATACCATCAACAAATCAATTTATAAATTGCATGCTCATTTATAAAATGTACTTTGCGTGATTTAGCTTCACTTTAGAATTTGCGATATTTCGTTTCAATTGATCGATGTATGTCGCGACTATTTGCACACTATTCCCATCTGTCAGCTTATTTATGTCAATAGCGTATCTTCAATTTTATACCGAATCGAAAAGAATCTTTGTTGTTTTTTTTTGTTTGTTTGTTCAAACATAATTTGTATGGAACTGGCACACATAAAACACATTGATTTGTTGGTTCGTGTTCAACATTCAAGCACTCCATCGGGCATTAAAACGGCCGCCCACATATCCAAACAATAAAACCGCATTGATGAGGTTTTGTTCTGCTTTTGTTTTGTGTGTGAGTGTGTGTTGTTTTTTTTTGTCGTTGATTCAACATGCAAATATTTTTGTTAGCTTCAGTGTGTGGGCCGTGGATTTGTGAATATCTAACACCAATTCCAAAATGATTGTGTAACTTTGAATGCTGTCTACGGTCATTAAATTATGTGATTTTCGACAAAATTTGACTGAATGTATTAAATTCTCCAGATCACTATCAATAGTTACAGTTTATTTAACCAAACGTTGAAAAACATTGAAAGTGTCACGTTTTCGCTTGAAAAAAAAAAAAAACACTACGAAGTTATTATTTTTGTGACAAATTTTATAAGCGCAAGAAAAATCCAAGTCGACATAACCATCCATTGGATATAAATTTTAGTTTATTCATAAAGAAACGAGTGGCAACCGCAATAATTCCAATGAAAACCTTGATTTATCCATTTACGGTGATTGTGCGACAACCGAACGCTATTTTGTTTTCTGTTTATACAGACTCGTATATCGATATTTTTCGTCTTTCTGTGATGCGTCTGCCCGAGGTAAATTGAATGTTGTGTTGCCACAACAAGATTTTGCTTATTTCTTTTTTCTTCAATAATAAAAAAGTAACAAGATTTTTTTGAGTGGAATAGAAGTTATTAATATTTTATACGCCGTTAAGTGAGCAAAACCAACTCTAAATCAAGAATTCCCACATAGAATGTCGTCGCTATAGACTTGGACCCGTTGCATTGGTTGTTTGCCGGTCGCAAGCCGACAATCAGTGCAGTGCGGTGCAGTGTGTGTGTGTAAATATTTGCTGAGTGATCGCGGTTCGTTATAAAATTCAACGAAGAGTTGCAAGCATGCATCCAGAGCAATGACTCAATCGCACAGAAATGCCACTTATGATTACGGAGCTTCACATTAAAAAGAATATATTTATCGTCTAATTTACATGTGATTCACTTGTTTGCACGGAAATTCCCAACTAGTTGGTGTATTTCTCTTGCTTTTTTGTGTAAATCTGGCGAACAGTTTTTTATCTCTGTGCGCATGACTTTCGAATGAACATTACATGAGATTTATCTAATTAGAATAAAATGAAATGCTTACATTTGAAGCATTTTAATATCAGAATAAGTTGACTTGAGATTGTTAACTCTGCAGAAACGGGCTGCATTATCAAATCGTTTATCGGATCACATTTCATAGATCGTTCTATCTTGACATAGATAGAAGGGAAATTCTTTCTCTCTCGAAAATTGCATAACTCGTTGGCATAGCAAAATAGAAAAGTGAACACAATTGTAACGAGAGAACAAAAATAGACTCTGGTCGATGGGAAATCTGGCTTTTAAAGATATATCTTACCAAAGTAACAATAAATTCAGCTGTTAATTAAATGGCGGAAGAATATATGACAAGGCAGGCATTTGCCTTCTTTTTTGATTGCAACCATTCTTCCACTTTTGTAGCCAGATTTTCACAAACGCTCACTGTGTAACAAGAACAACCGTTACATGGTAAGCATTTTTTCGCCTTTGTTCAAAATAACAAAGAGCCAAATGATGTGCAACGACATCGTTTAGAACATTTAAGTTAATTGGAGGAATGGATTTGCAAAGAGCATATAAAATGTGTTACAGTATTATTTTGTAATTGACGCTTAGCGCTAATGAGCTATCACAATTCAAATAATGCGTTTAACTACAGTCCTTATTCTGCTGCTTGGAATTACCATTTAATGTTGCTTACCAAAACTAAATTCACATCGATACGTTGAACAATGCATTGTAAAACCACTTGACACACAATGCAATATACACACATTTATTGAGTTAACATCGAAACATTACATTGTTGAGTTCATTGTCAGTGGAACCAACGCCTTCGCTTCGTTATTTTTTTTGTTAATGAAATTGTCATTGATTAATCTCCACACATTTTAAATCAATTCGAACATTTCACGAAGTTAATGTAAATAAAAATGTTAAGATTACCTCTGTGTTTCATTTGCAATGAAATTTTATGCAAAAAGAAAAGCACGCACATTTAAAACCATTGTTCGCTTCTTTCTTCGCATTCGCACATGCTCAAATTACAGCAATTTGTTAGCATCGTTTTTGCTTTGGTGTTGATTTTTGGTGACGCTGTTTTTTTTCTGGATGGAAATAATATGACATTTAAATAATTGGCGTTTACATGGTTAAGGTTGAGATCGTGGCACATGGGGCGGAAATGAATGAGACGAAATTTTCTCTCCTATGGGCGCAGCCATATTGAAAAAGTGGATGCGTTTAATGAATTGTCAAATATGAAATGCGGCGAAATGAACATTGCTGTCAACTTAACCATAAAAAAAAATGGTTTGAGCAGTATTATAGTTACAAATAATAATTCAAATAGGACGATTTCTCATTTCAAAATCGATTCAAATATAATTAATAAATTAAAAATGAAAGTAAAAGAAATTGAAGTGAGAAAGAATTAACGAAAATGTCCAGCGAAAGAATTATTTTGGAGCACAACTATTGCATGTGAGTAATTTGTTTTATTCACAATCTTTCGCAGTTTCTGTCGGCTTGCTATCTATCAGCCAAACTTTCAACACGGTTCAACGTGATAGTGAACATTTTTTGCGGCCGTTATCAGCTACAAAAAATATTTTGTCAAATTTCTGATGACAAAATACAAAAAAATAGTAAGAAAAAAAATTGTGTTTATTTTTATCGGCCGCTATCGGCATTCTAACTTATTTTAGATCTT